>NW_028238099.1:0-209885 GCF_015680905.1 Coptis chinensis | reverse complement strand
AACCCTAAACCTAAACCCTAAACCCTAAACCCTAAACCCTAAACCCTAAACCCTAAACCCTAAACCCTAAACCCTAAACCCTAAACCCTAAACCCTAAACCCTAAACCCTAAACCCTAAACCCTAAACCCTAAACCCTAAACCCTAAACCCTAAACCCTAAAAAACCCTAAACCCTAAACCCTAAACCCTAAACCCTAAACCCTAAACCCTAAACCCTAAACCCTAAAACCCTAAACCCTAAACCCTAAACCCTAAACCCTAAACCCTAAACCCTAAACCCTAAACCCTAAACCCTAAACCCTAAACCCTAAACCCTAAACCCTAAACCCTAAACCCTAAACCCTAAACCCTAAACCCTAAACCCTAAACCCTAAACCCTAAACCCCCTAAACCCTAAACCCTAAACCCTAAACCCTAAACCCTAAACCCTAAACCCTAAACCCTAAACCCTAAACCCTAAACCCTAAACCCTAAACCCTAAACCCTAAACCCTAAACCCTAAACCCTAAACCCTAAACCCTAAACCCTAAACCCTAAACCCTAAACCCTAAACCCCCTAAACCCTAAACCCTAAACCCTAAAACCCTAAACCCTAAACCCTAAACCCTAAAAACCTAAAACCCTAAACCCTAAAAAAACCCTAAAAAACCCTAAACCCTAAACCCTAAACCCTAAACCCTAAACCCTAAACCCTAAACCCTAAACCCTAAACCCCTAAACCCTAAACCCTAAAAACCCTAAACCCTAAACCCTAAACCCTAAACCCTAAACCCTAAACCCTAAACCCTAAACCCTAAACCCTAAACCCCTAAACCCTAAACCCTAAACCCTAAACCCCTAAACCCTAAACCCTAAACCCCTAAACCCTAAACCCTAAACCCTAAACCCTAAACCCTAAACCCTAAACCCCCTAAACCCTAAACCCTAAACCCTAAACCCTAAACCCTAAACCCTAAACCCTAAAACCCTAAACCCTAAACCCTAAACCCTAAACCCTAAACCCTAAACCCTAAACCCTAAACCCTAAAAACCTAAACCCTAAAACCCTAAACCCCTAAACCCTAAACCCTAAACCCTAAACCCTAAACCCTAAACCCTAAACCCCCTAACCCCTAAACCCTAAACCCCCTAAACCCTAAACCCTAAACCCTAAACCCTAAACCCTAAACCCTAAAAACCCCCTAAACCCTAAAAACCCTAAACCCTAAACCCTAAAAACCTAAACCCTAAACCCTAAACCCTAAACCCTAAACCCTAAACCCCCTAAACCCCTAAACCCTAAACCCTAAACCCTAAACCCTAAACCCTAAACCCTAAACCCTAAACCCTAAACCCTAAAACCCTAAACCCTAAACCCTAAACCCTAAACCCTAAACCCTAAACCCTAAACCCTAAAACCCTAAACCCTAAACCCTAAACCCTAAACCCTAAACCCTAAACCCTAAAACCCTAAACCCTAAACCCTAAACCCTAAACCCTAAACCCTAAACCCTAAACCCTAAAACCCTAAACCCTAAACCCTAAACCCTAAACCCTAAACCCTAAACCCCTAAACCCTAAACCCTAAACCCTAAACCCTAAACCCTAAACCCTAAACCCTAAACCCTAAACCCTAAACCCTAAACCCTAAACCCTAAACCCTAAACCCTAAACCCCTAAAACCCTAAACCCTAAACCCTAAACCCCTAAACCCCCTAAACCCTAAACCCTAAACCCTAAACCCTAAACCCTAAACCCTAAACCCTAAACCCTAAACCCTAAAAAAACCCTAAACCCTAAACCCTAAACCCTAAACCCTAAACCCTAAACCCTAAACCCTAAACCCTAAACCCTAAAACCCTAAACCTAAACCCTAAACCCTAAACCCTAAACCCTAAACCCTAAACCCTAAACCCTAAAAACCCTAAACCCTAAACCCTAAACCCTAAAACCTAAAACCCCCTAAACCCTAAACCCTAAACCCTAAACCCTAAACCCTAAAAAACCCTAAACCCTAAACCCTAAACCCTAAACCCTAAACCCTAAACCCTAAACCCTAAACCCTAAAAAAACCCTAAACCCTAAACCCTAAACCCTAAACCCTAAATTTTTTTTTTTAAACCCTAAATTTCAGCTTTTGGGGTTTTAGCTCATTTTCAATTTATTTCAAACCGTTTTGTTTTAGCTCAAAAAGTGTCAAACTCTAAAAAAAAAACTCTAAAAAAAAAAATAAACCAAAGGGTTGAAAAAAAACCCTGGTTTTTCAAAAAGTCCTAAAAAAAGCTCAAAAACACCCTCAAAAGGTCTTTCCCCCCCCCCTTTTACCCCCCTTGTTCCAAAAATGAGTGCCAAATGGCAAAACAACTAAGTGACAAGTGGCAAACTAAGGTGGACCCCCCAAAAACCAATAAAAAAATCTGAAAAACTAATAAAAAAATCTAACAAACCAATAAAAAAACTAAAAAACCAATAAAAAAATCTGACAAACCAATAAAAAAAACTAAAAAACCAATAAAAAAATCTGACAAACCAATAAAAAAACTAAAAAACCAATAAAAAAATCTGACAAACCAATAAAAAACTAAAAACCAATAAAAAAACTAAAAAACCAATAAAAAAATCTGACAAACCAATAAAAAAAAATCTAACAAACCAATAAAAAATAAAAACCAATAAAAAAAATCGACAAACCAATAAAAACTAAAAAACCAATAAAAAATCGACAAAACCAATAAAAAACTAAAAACCAATAAAAAAATCGAAAAAACCAAAAAAAAAATAAAAAATAAAAACCAATAAAAAAAAAACCAATAAAAAATAAAAACAAACCAATAAAAAAACTAAAAAACCAATAAAAAATCTGACAAACCAATAAAAAAACTAAAAAACCAATAAAAAAATCTGACAAACCAATAAAAAAACTAAAAACCCAATAAAAAAATCTGACAAACCAATAAAAAAATTGAAACAAACCAATCAAAAAAACTGAAAAACCAATAAAAAAACTCTGACAAACCAATCAAAAAATATGAAAAACCAATAAAAAAACTCTGACTAACCAATCAAAAAAACACTGAAACACCAATCAAAAAACTCTGACAAACCAATCAAAAATATGAAAAACCAATAAAAAAACTGACTAACCGATAAAAAAAACACTGAAAAACCAAAAATCAAGTGCAAAATCAAAACTGTTCTCCAAATATAATCGCGAGTGTTCAATGTCTTACAGCTACTTACCTCAGTATCCCCATATGCACAATTGCAAACCACAGGGATTTCAACCGCTCAACTTACAAACTTCACCATTGTTAAGCCACTCCCTCGCCCCTTTTGTTAAAAGCCACGCCACCGGAGATGCCCTGTTCCTCATCACTTCCGCCGCAAGCTTTCTTCCACCTTCTACATTTCTTTGCTTGACCGCTCCACCTCCTCTATTTCCCCTTGCTACTTCTTTCTTCTCCTCGAAATGTATTGGGCCAAGACCTCTCTCACCCAATTTCTATTTTCTAATATAACAGAATTCACTCACAATTCTCAATACACTCTTGTCTCCCTCTCTCTCTGTCCTACATTCATAATTTCACTCACTTCTTTGGCATCATCACCATTTAAGACTTATATTAGTGTTATTAATGGGACCCTAGTATGGAGGAAAATGTGCTTAGGATTGCAACACCTATTCATGCATTCTTTGTAATATTGGCCGACCGCCAATTTAATTGGAATGCACTTTCGACGCGTTCCCATACCTTTTTATTCCACTTCACTAATCAACGTTGTAATTAGAGAGCAGTGTGTACACTTAAAAACAGAAAAAGGAAGCTCTGTGTCTCTCTGTATATAGTCAGCTGCCTGCGCACACAGTAATCTGACTTCTTTAAAATTGTGTGCTTTCGATGGTGAAGTTTTTTTTTTCTTGATGATCTTTCTTTGTCACACTTTGTGTTAACTTGCTGTTAGTTGCTGGAAGCTGGTAGAAGCTGGTAGTGATTTCAGTTCACAGGTTATTCTTCCTATCTTATATTTGCTTCAGTCACCAACAACTGTCTGTTATTCAATTTTTTGTTTAATCGCTTTAGCTTTAAATCGATTACACTATTTCAACTCAAGCTTTTCATTTCCATTTTTTACTACATTACTTAAAACACATCATCAGTATCACGGATTCATCTCTTCACAACATCTCAAATCTCACCACAATCAAATTAACCGAGGACAACTGTGTTCTTTGCAACGAGTTATGCTTACCTATTCTTACAGCATACGACTTCATTCGTATTGTTCCTGCCACTTCCATTTCTCCACTCAAACATCTTGTGTCACTCCTCTATATACTTCTTGGAACAACACAGATCAAAATCTATTCGTTTGCCTCACTGCTACTATTTCAGAGACTCTTCTTCTTTATGTCGTTGCTTCTGCAACGTCAAATCACCTATGGACTCCTTTAGAGAAAAGCTTCTCTTCACTTTCAACATCTCACATTCATCAACTTCAGATAACACTACAATCCATTGCTAAAGGTAATTCCAGTGTCAGAGTATCTTCAGAGAAGCAGTAGATAATTTGAGTGCTGTTGGAACTTGTAATACCCTCAACTCTAGCATTTTCAAAATCTTAGCATTTCCTTATTTAAATTATTACATCAAGCCTTTTATACAATTTTCTTCTGCTACTTTTACTGTTTTTCCACTGCATTTCCTTATTTAAAACTCGTCTTTCTAGTGTTTTTCGATCAATTGCTTCTGCTAACACCTCACTTCTTCCTTTTTCTAATTTAAATTCTTAAGTTTTTGGTACAACAACTCTCACTTTTCGAACAAATAAGTATACATATCTTGTTTTACACCCCCATTATATTACTTTGCAATTTTCAACCATTTATTTTCCAATACTGTCATGAATACATTATGAGTTCCAGTGTTTAAATTTTAAGGAAATACCCATTATATCGTCGTACTTTCATCACAGATTTTCTGAATACTGTGTATTATATTTCCAACTCATGCTTTACGTATATATTTCTTCATATGTGACACATATTTCAGTTTTCACTCCCAACTTAAGAAGGGAATTGTTATCCCTAGGGTGAAACACCCAAAAGGAACACTGGATCCGTGTGTATTCACGTTAGTGCACACGTCAACAAATGTTTGCTTCAGCAGATGCCAAAGTCGACCCAATAGTAACGTGCTTGTCAAGCAGTTAAGTCCACATAGTGTTCGCATTTTTTTTAGAATAAAGATCTCATATAATAACTGTATGCTTTCTACATATTATCTGTTTTCGGGAAATTGCCTATTTCAATGTATTGTTATCCTTTCAATCCGTGTTTTCTTTAGTATTCATTCATTGGGCTTCCTGGAACCTCACTCTTTTTTTTTCTTCTCCCTTTTTATTCTGTTTTTCAGATTAGTACGCTTTCACGTTACGCTCGTGGGATTGTGGGATTCGTGGATAGCAGGAATTCAGGCTTGGACTTAGTAGGAACAGTAGTAGCTTTTTCTATTAATTCATTCGTAGTTGGTTGTAAGAATAAGCATTATTTAATTGGAATTGTTTGGGTAATAATATCACTGTTTTGGGAATTTAACTTCTGTTCAACCCTCATTATTTGAATTATGATATTTCCAATAAATTATTAGACTTGGAGAATATTATTTCTGAAATGTCGTCTCTTTATTTTATGCCTACTGCATCTTGGGTCTTAAATCGTCTATTTTAAGATTTGGAGTGTTACACAAGTGTTATAAATCAACAAGATGTATTCATCTATATCTTCAAAGGTTTACCTATTGATTATAAATCTTTCTGCACATCCGTCCCAGTTAGATCTAAAACACCTTCTATTCATCACTTACACGGCCTTCTTTTAACTCCAGAGTTAAACTTGGAAGAAGCCAAATCTTTTTTACAGTATTGGAGGCTCATTCACAGAATTACTAGGACGTGTGCTGGAGGGGGCATATCTTACGTCAAGGGATTTCAAGCTGCCGCCACCAGACATCACTGTGTGTCGTGTTTTTGTGTACACTAATCACTGTGCTGTAAATAGAGAGAGAGCGTGTACACTTAAAAAAAAGAAAAAAAGGACCCTCTGTGTCTCTGTATATAGCTGCTGCTATCTGTGTAAAGCTTCTTTAAGCTGTGTGCTCAGTGCTAAACTGTTTTTTGCGCGCTAGCCAAATCAAGTGCAAAATCATAACTATTCAATATAGTCCCGAATGTTGAATGTGATACAACTACTTACCTCAGTATCCCGTTATGCGAACCACAGCATCTTCACCCGCACTCATAATAGTCTTCTTCAGAGGACCCAATACAGCTCTCTTAATTTTACCTCCAGGCCTCTTTATTTCCAGAATACATTTCCCAGACTCTGCAAGTAAACGTCATTCGTGCTTTAACCGTCTAAAAAAATATGTGAATAAGCAAGTTAAAGCATCATTAAAAAACCAAAAGACGTTCTCTCAAACTTACATCAAACAAAATGGGATCCAACGTCGCCTTTTCTAGGCAGACTGCCGAAGCTCTACTTCTCAATACGGAAAATCAAACAAAATGGGATCCAACGTCGCCTTTTCTAGGCAGACTGCCGAAGCTCTACTTCTCAATACGCAAAAACTCACTGCTCCTCATACTCCGGGTTAAATGCCACTGCTTCCTGCTAAATTAACTCCTTAATCTCTTCCCAACCCAATGCATGCTGCCAGAGACTCAGAGCTCAAGGGTGTCGAGCAGACAGCTGAAATCACTAGTGTCGTGCAGGGACACTAGCTACGCATGTGCTACTGCTTCAACTGCAACTGCAACTGCAACCGCATAGATATATAAACCCTAGACCGTATCGTGTTCAATCACACTCGTTTCGTACCATAGATATATAACTCCAATTCTGCTCCACTGCTTTCATTTCTCACCAGACCTACAAGCTCACCAACATTTTCTGTACCCGTGCTTCTTTGGTGCACAGCCCACACAATTGTACTCAGACTTCGAATGTAATTACTCTCAAGCTCAGGAACATCGATATCTATACTCCTGCCTGCACTACCACTGTCACTCGTTTGGATAAACCCCCGATATGTAACTACTTCTTCCTCAGATCCACTTCTAATTCCTACCGTAATATGTTTAACTCACAACTCACTTCGCTTATATATATTCCCACAAAAACATAATATACAGCTGTGTGGTAGACTGGTAGCCAACAAAAACAACAAATCATGCCAGTATCGCCAATTTCATTCCACCATCTAAACTCGTTTTAATGTCTCTACCCACATCCCCTGTGCCCACTGTGCATTTTTCTTCTTTCACTGTCTGTGCTTCTGTGTCTCCGTCTTGTCTCTTAATCGCCAATGGCTCAATATCATTTTTCTTTTCTTCTTTTCCACAAAACCTTGGAAACATCAGTCGGGAGTATCGCCCGTGCACCCTACACTACTCGGGAATATACTTTAATTTACCGCAGGAGTAAACCCTTAATCCCCGTCTTGTCTCTCGTCTACTGTTTGCTTTCGCTGCCTGTGTGCCACCACATTACAGCACTCCGCACCAGTAGGTCACAGAGTCACAACATAACGAGGCAAATGCCAATTCCAAACTGTTTCCACTTCGCATCGTCCCGCTATAACATTACCGACTGCTTTCACAAACACATTGTCGCCTCTTCCCTAATGTAATGTCATAAACACTGTTATCTCCTTTTCCCTCTGCGTTTCTTAAATTTCAGGTATTACCACTTTACCACTACTTCCTCATTGATAAAGGGTCGGAGCAGAAAGTGTACCCCGGTAGTGTTGCAAAAAACATTAACCCAACTGCAAACTTATAATGTATCCAGAATATAGGATATCCACCGTTGTTGTTCAACCCAAAACCTCACTACCTCCACTGCATAATACCCGTAATCAAATTCTTTACCTCCATTAGTAATCCCAGCTGCTGCACATGCTCTCTCCGGGGAAATAACGCTTTCCGCTCCATTAATTCCAACAGAATGCACCCTACAGACCGTACATCAATAGCTGCACTGTATTCAGATCACTTCGGCTGCCCCATACCGTCTTCTCACCACATATTCTCCCATCAAATCACTTTCAGACCTCATACAGCCATCTCTCAAATCGCATCTCTTCGGATCACAATTGCCATTCAACAGGAGATTGCTAGGCTTTAAGTCCCTGCCCACAACATTGCCTCACTCTCTGTATTTCAACCCACACAGGATCTGATACGCACAATACTGCACAAAACATAGAGATCACACAAATTCGTTAATTTCATTACAGTATACAATTTTTTCTTGTCAGATCAGCAACCACAAGAACACAGTAAATTAAGTAACGAGGACAAACAAAACAGAATATTCAATTGTGTGTCTCCGTGTCCAAACCGCGTGCGTCCACCCAGATATCAAACGCTGCCTAATGTCCAAGGGACTTTAAGTGTACTTGTTGGAGGCCTCAGCGAGCTGGGACCTCATCATAAGGTAAACAGCATTACATTACAGATTCAAATAAAGGAGAGGGAAACCTGCTACTAAACCACGCTACCGTCGAATAGCCCCTACCTAGTCCGGGACCTAGGAAACTAAACAGTAACCAACAACTACTCCTAGTTAACTCGCTGTTAACATAGCTTGGAACCTGTAAAATTCAACCGCTCTTTGTCCACTACTTCTTTTCTAATCTAATGTGCTCCTTTGCGCTAAAACAGAGAATCATTAAACCTCCTACTCTACCTCGTAGCGATCCTATACAAGAGGACTCACTCTAGTTACGCCTTTAGGCAGGTGTAAAATAACCGTGTAATTAATTTTATATATCTACCTTACTGCATAAGGGCTCTTTTTTGCTCTTCCAATATTCACCACAGCCACCGCTAGAACAAAATAACAACTTAAATGGATTTAATCATAATATTTAATGCGTGCATAAACTGCCGTGCCATTCGTTAATCTATATATCACTGCACATCACAACTCGTCTGCTTCCGAATCTTCCATAAGCGACAAAACATTACAACATGAATATTCATACAGAGGCTGAGTATTTGAGAAAACAAATATTCATACCCCCTACAGCAACTTCTATTGCATCATAAAACAGACTTAATATAACAGACTACAGCTGCATGCACTCTGTCTTATTCGACAACTCATTAACCAGTACAGCTGTAAAACTGCATACATTTCTTTCTTCGTCCTACACTCTGCATTCTCGCCTTCACAACTCTCCAGCTTGCAAACACCTCATCAAAACTTACTTCCACCACAACATATGGAAAAATTCAAAACGCATGGCTAGAGTCTTCCAACCAGACAAATCTTTTTTCTCTAACAACATATTAGGACCAAAAATTTCTATAAACAACCCTTTCACACCCATCTGCACAGACAACTCGCTATAGCCATGCACTCTACACTCCAAACCACTTGGGACCAATTTTCTGCCTAATGCTCATTCTCTTCCTACGCCTAACACCCTTACTTTGCAAGCTTTCAGTTCCCAGCAGAGCTATAACTTCCAGAATGCTCACTACAGTGGAACCTATAAGATTTAGTAACACTCAACTGCTCACCTGCCACTCAAAAGTCAACAGGATGGCGACTCGCCCAAATCATCTTCTTTCGTATTAAACATGGAATTATTAAATTAAAACTAGATTCTTGTGGATATATATTCATCGTCTAATATTCAAATCAAAATATCCTCCGACCTAACCTCTCACAATATACTAGAATCATTTTCTCCTAAGTTTGCCACATTATAGAATATCGTGCCTAAGCTCACCACACCAAGCTGCTACAAATGCTACAGCTTACCAAAAACCTTTTTCTACACTCCAGATCACCATACTGCACACATTTTTAAGGGAATTATCAGGGACACTTGTATTCCACTCAAACCTGTGCTACTCTGTTTAAAATTTCGTATGCTCATTACCATTTTTATTTAATTGGAATTGTTTGGGTAATAATATCACTGTTTTGGGAATTTAACTTATGTTCAACCCTCATTATTTGAATTATGATATTTCAAATAAATTATTAGACTTGGAGAATATTATTTCTGAAATGTCGTGTCTCTTTATTTTATGCCTACTGCATCTTGGGTCTTAAATCGTCTATTTTAAGATTTCGGGTGTTACACAAGTGTTATAAATCAAGAAGATGTATTCATCTATATCTTCAAAGGTTTACCTATTGATTATAAATCTTTCTGCACATCCATCCGAGTTCCATCTAAAACAGTTTCTATTCATCACTTACACGGCCTTCTTTTAACTCCAGAGTTAAACTTGGAAGAAGGCAAACCTATTGTTCAAACTCAGAGAATGTAACTCAAGCATCAAGGACTACAAATGCTTCCAATCATTACTCTCAGAATAATCGAGGTGGAAACACTTATAGAGGAAGAGACAGAGGCAGGTTCAATGGAAGAGGCACTACTGCTTCTAATAACAACTACAATAACAACACTGCGTATTCACAATCTCTCAATCAGACAAATAAGTGTCTTCAATCTGCTCCTAATGATCAACGAGTACCTTCACAATACAACTATGGGAACAGACCTCTCCGTCAGATATGTCATAAACTTGCTCACTATGCTATTCATTGTTACGATCGGATGAATTATGCTTATCAGGGCAAAATACCACCTGAGAAGCTACGTGCTCTGGTAGCTAACAGGAATGGTGCATCAAGTTCAAAAAACACAGATTGGTATGTTCACAGTAGAGCTTCTAATCACATCACATCTGAATATGAGAATCTCAGCTATCCAAATGCCTATTCTGGCACAGACCAAGTCGCAGTGGGAGATGGCCATGCATTAAACACTGCTCACACTGGTAATGTCATTCGTAAAACACCTACTGAATCCACTTTTATGCTTACGGATGTGTTACGTCTTCCTAAATTATCACAGAATCTATTATCACTTCAAAAATTCACTTTAGATAACAATTGTTCACTCACTTTCACTCCCTCTCATTTTTATGTCAAGGACAACTTAACACAGAAGATCCTTTTCCAAGGGCATCATCATAATGGCCTATATCCTATTTCACTACCTACAGCTCCTGCATTATCTTATGCACCATCAAATTCAGCCTATATTGGTCAGACAACTGGACCACTGCTGTGGCACCAACGGCTAGGACATCCTGCATCTTCTGTCATACATAAACTCATTCAAAAATAAAGATTCTCAGAATCATTTCTGTAATAACTGCCAATTTGGCAAGAGTACTCAGTTGTCTTTTTCGTTGTCTACTAGCAAGCCTACTTATCCTTTGTGTTTCATTCCTCTTCACTTGTGGGGACCAGCTCGAATGAATTCAATCTCTGGTTTTCGATTTTATGCAAGTATTGTTGATCACTATTCTAGTTACTACTGGATTTTTCCATTAAAAGTCAAGTCTGACTTCACTGTTGCTTTTCAAAATTTCAAAGCTCAAATGGGAAACCTTTTAGATTTGAAAATCAAAATTTTTAGGTATGATCTGACCAAGAGTTGCTACGAAAGAAACAACCAAGCAAACCATCGCAGGGAACTAAAGTAGGACCGTAACCCCATATATAAAAACAAAAACTTGCATCACTTGAACACCAATTACCTGGATACCAGCATGACTGCACAGGTAAAAATCAAACTCTGAAGGATGACATATAATTGAATCAACTGCAGTGCCTGATTAAGAAAAGTCGCGTTTCAAACAACAATTCTCATATGAGAGAAAATCACTTGATAACTGATTAGACAAGAGCGGGTACCAGGAACAATATTTCCACTGTCTTTCATATTTTTATCATCAGCAGGAAAAGGACAAGACGTGTATGCTGTCTTTTCTGCACAACTACAAACGTTACAGGAGGAAGCTACCCCTCTTGCAGAGAAGCACAAGCCTGGATAAGAAACAGTGATTCCTATTAGAAACTAATTTTACTAGAACAATCTTCAGATAATTAATTCGAGATTCAAGACCTTGTCAATCGCGTCCAACTCATTGAGTAGGACCTGGCTGAACTGTCCTTCACCAACACCATCTCTGCAAATTTGAAAAAATATATATTATTGTACGAATATATTCATCTTCCAACGCATAATAAGAAACAAGGGAAGGACTTTACTCGAATCATCTAAAGCTTTAGATTGCTGTTTAAACGAAAATAAGAGGAGATATTTCACTTACCATTGAAAAGGAATGCTAGAAGTGAGTGCGTGCCGGTTTTATTAGGGAGTGTGTTCTTTCTTTCCCCTTTTCTAATTACATTTTTTCACTGAGGGAGAGAGAGAGAGAGCTGGAAGTGAGAAGGTGGGTGTGTGCTGGTTCTAATTTGAATCTGAAGAGGAGAGAGAGTGCCGGTTCTAATTTGAATTTTTCACTGA
Organism: Coptis chinensis; assembly: GCF_015680905.1. Lineage (NCBI taxonomy): Eukaryota > Viridiplantae > Streptophyta > Magnoliopsida > Ranunculales > Ranunculaceae > Coptis > Coptis chinensis. Next base: position 197,501 of record NW_028238099.1, on the reverse strand, counting down.
AAAAATAGGCGCCAAAGTGAAAAATTAAATACGAATTCTAATCGGAATGGATTTTTTTATTTTTTTCACTGATAGAGAGACAGAGATGGAGAGAGCTGGAAGTGACTAGGTGAATGCGTGCCGGTTTTATTAGTGAGTGTGTTCTTTCTTTCCCCTTTTCTAAATTCTAATTACATTTTTTCACTGAGAGAGAGAGAGATGGAGAGAGCTGGAAGTGACTAGGTGAGTTCTAATTTGAATCTGAAGAGGAGAGAGTGCCGATTCTAATTTGAATTTTTCACTGAAAAAATAGGCGCCAAAGTGAAAACAAGCGGTGGGAAGTGGGTGCAAGTCCAAATATTCAAATCCGATTAGAATTCGTATGTGAAAAATCGGATATTATCTGAAAATTTCGGATATCGGATTCGGAGGTTTCGGATACAGATTCATATACTATATCCGCATCTGAAAATATCTAATCCGATTTAAAAAATTAATAGTTATTATATATTATTTATTTATTTATTTATTATTGTATAAAATATTATATATAATCATAAACTAATAATATAAAACTATAATAACAAAATAATAATAATAAATGACAAATATATATATATATTTATAATAGTTTTTATAGTGATAAAATAAATTATTCAAAGCAAATAAAATTTAAATTAATATTAATTTTCGGATCGTATATCCGAAATCAGATTCGAGAAAAAATTTAATATCTCAAATTCGATTCAAATATCGGTATAAATTTCAGGATTCAGATAAAAATTTTAATATCTGTTGGATTCGGATTCGGATATCTACTTCAATTCTCTAAGTCTTATAACTTGAAAAATAACTCAAACACCCCTGTCCATATACCCCTAACCTCATTTATCTCTTCTTTCATTTTCATTATCATCTTCTCCAAATAATTCCATCGCCCTAGCCACCACCAGCTACCACCACCACCAAACTATTAAAACCACCACCACCACTACCACCACCACCATCATCACCAATTCACCACCACTACCACCACCATCACCACCACCACCACCATCATCACCACCACCACTACCGCCATCATCATCACCTCCACCACCACTATCACCGTACTATTAAGACTATCACCATCACCGTGCTATTAAAACCACCACCACCACCACCACTACCACCACCATCATCACCTCCACCACCACTATCACCGTACTATTAAGACTATCACCACCACCACCACCACCACCATCACTACCACCGTGCTATTACCACCACCACCACCACCACCATCACTACCACCGTGCTATTAAAACCACCACCACCACCACCACCACCACCACCACCATCACTACTACCGTGCTATTAAGACCAATATCATCACCTCCACTACCACTACCATCACCACCCCTACCACCGTACTATTAAGACTATCATCACCACCACCACCACCATTACTACCACCACCACCATCATCACCACCACCACCACCACCACCGCCACCACTTACCCACCATCACCACCACCACCACCATCCACCACCACCACTATCACCGCTATTAAAACTATCACCACCACCACCAATCGTTATTAAAACCACCACCACCACCACCACTATCACTACCACCGTGCTATTAAGACCAATATCATCACTTCCACTACCACTACCATCACCACCACTACCACCGTACTATTAAGATTATCACCACTACCACCACCGTGCTATTAAGATATCCACCACTTCTACTACTACTACTACTACTACTACCACTACCACCACCGTGTTATTAAGACCAATATCATCACTTCCACTACCACCACCACCGTGCTATTAAGACCACTACCACCACTGTCAACTAAAGTAGTTTCCTAAAATCGATATTCTAATTATCAAAATTGATTTGAAATCGAAAATCAAACTATATTTTTGTTTCAAATTAATCTATTCATGTTAAATGTGATGTAAAGTAAGGTTATATTTGTCAAATAACTATCTATAAGATGTTATGTATTTGTTTTTTCTATTTTTACAAGTGCTTATAAGAGGAACTTAAAATGAAAAACAAACCACTTTATAAGACCATCTTATAAGACCCTTTTATAACACATGGTCTTATAAGACCCTCTTATAACTTAACCCAAAAAAACAAATAGCCCCTTAGATGTTGATCGCGTTTTGATTACCATTAAACATTATATATGCAAATAAAAACCCGTAAATGAATATGGTATTATTTTTTTGCCTAACATGTTTTAAATGAGATCACTAACTCTTTGATGTTGCCAGGGTTCAATCCCCATCGCTCTAGTTGGTATCATCACCCAAATATTTTACCAACTTTGCTAGTTCGCACCTGCGAGTGTGTTATGATTGCATTGTTTCGATATGTAACCGCTCATTTTGGAATTCATAAGAATAAAAATAACTTTGGGTGGAATATGTGTTTGCGATCACTTTCTGCACACATGTAATTGTCTTCTTTTAACAAAATTTCTAAATAGATAATAACATTCTCAAATCGCAAGAATCCATGCGGACTCACTAATCGTTTATAAGTAGGAGACCCGGCCCATAACTATGTCGGCTTCAGCACAACACAATAACATATTGCTGAGAATGAAGAATATGATCAATCAGTTTATACCAATAACATGTTATAATCTTCACAAGTACAAGTTAACGTTCGATCACATCGTGGGGACAAATTAAACTTGGATTGGACACTTTGGTTGCCAAAAAGGGGTTGCCTACTTTTTCAGTCAATTATTTAACTACACTCTACATACTCGTGACGAATTATTACATGGCGTTTTACATCTTACTCCGTCTCCTAACTTGTCACTCTACGCATGGTAGTGATTCGCTTGGCATGAATTGCACAGAGGTTTGTGTCCTCAAATAGCCCGACCAAATAAGCCTCAGCAACCTCTTGCAAAGCAGCAACATTCTTAAATACCCGTTAAATCATAGCAAATCAGATAGGCTATTCGGTGTAAAAAGGATAGCCGGCCATAGGGAAGGGTGCTCATAATATTCCATTGCCCAAAACTAGATGAGAATATAGCTCATCCTTCACGGTTTGTCTAAGTAATGTATACCATACTTTCTTGGATAAGCAATCCAGTTTAATATGATTAGTTCAAAAGCGGTAGCAAAACAAAAGGGTTAGAATTCCTTCTTTATCGATCCACCACTATCTCACTGTTCACCTCAACCGTAGCCCAAGAGAGCTCATATCAAGGATAGGATCAACGTAAACTATCACCATATATTTCCGTTGTCCATTTCAACAAATACAACCCAAGGAATAAGGTAAGCTAACCGCAAGCTTATTCTCTTTTACCTAGCCCAGAGCAATGCCGGCTGCAATCAAAGACCTGCTTTTTCTCGATCTTATCTCTTGTTTTTATTCCTTTTGACTTCTATTCTATCTATAAACTAAATGATGTATAAGTATCATAGCGCAAGCAGCTGAAGCGATGGCTAAAACTTTACCAATGTCATTATTTATTTGATTACTAGAGGAAGCGATGGCCCTACCTCGGCGCTCGACGTGCCGAGCAAGGCAGGGAAGTTCATGGGTAGGAGAATTACAGGGCTATCAAGTAGCACCAACACCCCAGTAATAGGTGTTCAACAAAATGGAAGTGCAAAGCAAGCTTAGCCATTGTACATAGTTTAATTGCATCGAGTACATATAAACTCTGCTTTGTCTGCCATTGTATTTCAGAGGGATTTGTAATTTTTTTTATGGAATATCCTTCCCAACTTTGGATTCATTAACTTGTACGTAATTCCCCTGCTATATCCGATGCTCATGATTCTTATCGCACTCCAACTTATGCAAGAATGCTACATTTGTTATTGGAGTATTCTTTTGGAAAGTGTGAAATGTGTAACGCGGTGTTGCGTTCAATGCAAGGATCGCCTGCTTAATGAAGTGGCCCACCGTTGTGGGTCATCATAATATGTTGTTGTGTGCTCCTAATCTTGGCTGCTGCTTTGCTTTCTGTCCTCACATGTCCTCATACTACTCCTACCTCCTTTCTTCCACCTGCTACCACCTTTTTTGTTGTTTCTGGGAGTGCTTTCGACCTCTGTTTGCTTGCTTCTATTTTCTTTTCCTCTGCTACTACTTCTTTCTTGTCATGTAATGTATTGGCGTCAGCAGCTCTCTCACCCAATTTGTAATATAACAGAATTCACTCACAATTCTCAATACACTGTTGTCTCTCTCTCTGTCATACATTCATATCAATTTGAATTGGACAAGGAACTTAAATCTGTGGTAGAATGGCCTTCTATTCAATTAACATATTCTAAGAAGCATAGGGCTCTAGACTTGATGAAAATTGGTGTAGATTTAGTTACTTTAAATGCTGGTAAGCATGACAAGGAAGTGCAGTTTCTGTGTCTTAGTCATGTTCAGTGTGTAGCAGCTCTCGAGGGCATAGATTGCAGTAGGAGTTTCTTGGACAAATACATTAAGGCATATCCAACCTTCTTAGAACTTGTTCTCACCTCAGCTAGGTTGCATAGAACCTATTTTGGAAACTTAAATTATGAAGAAGCACTTCGTAAGTGGCCTAGGGAAATCCCTGGAGTTCAGTGCATCTGGAATCAGTATGCTCATTGCGCAGTGGTGAGTGGAGGGTTGGATTTTGCAAGACAACTAATATTACACTACTTTGAATCTGTTTGCAAAGGTGATTGTCTTCAAAATGGAGAACTAGATCTCATGGAGGATGATTGCTTTTATGGCTCATCAGAATCTTCTTCTCCAAAACCTCGTGTTTGTTTTACGCACTTTGACTCTAAAGATGAGCTTTTTGGGTTACTTAATCTCTCACTCTATCGACTATTGTAGAAAGATAAACTTAAAGCGCACTTGGCGATAGATAAAGCATTCAAAATTGCTGGTCCAGAGTATTTTGAGCATTGTGTGAGAGAGCATGCCATTTTTAGTCTCTCTCATGCATTGGTCCCAGTTGATGATGCATGTGGCAGTGGGATATTGAGCCTTCTTAATAGATATATTTAGTTCATTCACGTGTTTTACCTGTCTCTTAGCCTTTGTCTACAAAATTTTGCCAATGCATTAGAAAGCCAAGGATACGACAGCTAATTCAGTCCTGGAATCATGCTATGGTCCATCTCTTCTTCCCGAAAACTATAGTCATCTAAAAGATCTAGTTCACTTTGTCGAGACTCTTATGGACTTATTTCCAGCAACTATTCAATATCCTTTGCAGTTTGTAAATTGATAAGCACAAATTTGTTTCTAGTGGCATTGCATCCGCTAGTGTTTCTTTTCGGGCATGCTCCTCCTCCTGAATTCGATCTATCCTTACCTAGTAGCACCGTGCATACATGGGTAGAGGTATCCTATATTAGTAATCTAGTCGGCCTGGGTATGTTTGAGACATCCATCAATGTGCTTTGTCGGTATATCCTTTTTCTGCTAAGCTTTGGACATCTTATTATAATTTTCTTAAGAAGAAGACAGGAAGTGGGACTTCAGTTGTACAAATAGCAAAGGAAAGAGGTATTAAAGTTGAGTGACTTGTGAATAGTTTTAGGTGCTAGGTGTATGCACGTACACGCCAACCTTTGCCTTTGGCAATTGGGATACTGCATGATTAGGGAAAATAAACATGTATATGAAGGTGAACTAATTCTAGTCATAGACATATTAGCACGGAGTCAACTGATTCTTTTTCCAAAGAGGTTAATTTAGGTTACGCTTGCCAGTTTTGTAGTCTAACATATTTGATGCACATACGTGGATTGCGGCCTACAGAAGTCCCAAGTGTTGTTGGTACAGTTATACAAGTTTGGTCTCTTTTGTTTTTGTATAGGTACATCATTTCTTTTACATGAGTTTCATGTTGTAATCTTGATAGAAATGATAGGCGATTGTTGTCTTGTGGCTTCTCGAGAGCAAAGGTAACTTATGTTATATATGAAAAAATAGCTTTGTTTTAACAAATATACAAATGTTAAGAAACATAATTCTAGCCTGTTATATACCTGTATCCACTAAAAAGTTTGAAAATACACAAGTGCTTCATTCACATTTTGATAAATGGCTTAACGGCAAAGAGAGCATGGAGTTTGATGCAGAAAAATGCTCAACCGGCTTGTGTAGAGGACCGGATGACATTTTAGATTTGCAGCTGATTTTTGTTGGTTGTTCCTTATTTTTCTCAGCACACGTACATGACACCCAAACGTATGGGAGTGACTATGTATGTATCTTAGTGTAGATGTATGATCTTATTTTGGAATTTTGATATCAACAACAAATGTAGTATTGTAGTCTAAAACAAACACTGTAAAAGTGTAATTCGAAACTATGTACATCGGAATTCTTCAATTTTTTGTTACATTTCTTTTACTGTGTTTTATCCCTTTAAAAATATACCAAACTGAAATCTCTACTGGATGGTCAAATCTAAAACAATACAAATAGCTTTATATGACTCTGAACCTTGTACCGTCATGTAGGGATTGGATCGTTCTTAAGTTCTTTTCTCTAAAGCACGGACGCACCAACCAAAGGGCTGTGTCCGTGTCAGGCGCGATGCTGCACCAGACACTAAACCGGACACGGATCAGGACATCGTGAGGACTAGGATTTTAATTTAAAAAAATATAAAATAAATCAAAATAATACTAAAAAATTCAATTTTTCCGGTTTTTATTTTGGTAAAACTTATGACATGTTTTTAAAGTTTGATTAGGAAATATTAAACTTAATCTTGGGGCTATTTATCTTGAATAGTTTTGAATTTATAAATGTTGATACATTTAATTTAGTTTTTAATGGTCTATTTATATAAAACTAGTAAATGACGTGATATTGCTTTTTTATTTTGGAAAAATTAATGTTTGAGCTTTAATTACAGTCATAAGTTTCATTTCTGATTGCAAATAAGTGTGTATGCGGGATCAGAAAATGTATGCAATGTTACTTTAAATGATGTAATAGAAAATTTTGAACAATAAAATAAATTTTAGCTATTAGTGAAAACAAATGAGAGTGGAAAAAAACAAAGGGTTATTTAGACTTTAGTACCACTTTTTACACCGATATTAGGAAATAGTACCAGATTTTACAAAAATTAGGAAATAGTACCACTTCTGTCAGTTGACCGAGTTCACCGAAGTCAAACTGTTTCAATCTGTTATGATTTTCATAATGTCCACAATACCCTCAGGGTTTTTTAGACTTTGGTACCACTTTTTTGACCGATATTAGGAAATAGTACCACTTCTGTCAGTTGACCAAGTTGATCGAAGTCGCACTGTTCACAAAACATGCATGCCCGAGTTAAATAATTTCACCTTCAGTATTTCGTCCTTTATACTTTTGATATTTACCATGCCAACACTGCCAAATGTTCATTCCGAGAGAGATGAGCATCAAGCGGTACTGATGGACGATGGAAGTTCTCCTGCATCATTGAAGCATGCAAATCCTCTGAAGGTGTTTCCAACTCCCTCAAGACCACCAACTATGACTCGCTAGGAAAAACTTGAAAAATTAAAATTGAAAGACAAAGACATGAATACTTACATTGCAAAGTAATCAGAGACATCGACAAAACCTTTGAGGAAATAGTAATCGCAGCGGTCAACAACAACATGCAAGCAACCATCTCTGTCGTTGACATATATGAAACTTCAAACAGCGAATACGATAATATTCAACACAATTCACATCATACAAAGAGAAAGTCCCTACAAGCCAGACCATGCATATAACTCCGTTTCCCAAATGAAACATACGTGTGTATCCTGCTCAACGATCGTGAAGATTTATTAACTCGACGGCCTTTTCTAAACCATGCACCAGAATGAAGTCTTGCCCTCCATGGACTAGATCATAGACATATAATTCCTTTTTAGGCAAACAGAACATGTATAAACGGTCATCTACAATAACACTTCCACCCCGGTTCATATAGCAGTCCTTTCTTATAGGCAAAATTAGATCATATTTCCATAAATGAGTAGATACATCAAAATAACACTCACAAATGCCATTGTAGAACACAAGAATCTTCTTCTGTTTTTCATAAACTACGGGCATACCAACCCTACTCTTTAAAAGGTTAATAACCTTTTCAGAAGGATAAGGTAAACCTTCCCACCTATTATCATTTACACATGTCAAAATGATAATAGGCCAGACCATGCATATAACTCCGTTTCCCAAATGAAACATACGTGTGTATCCTGCTCAACGATCGTGAAGATTTATTAACTCGACGGCCTTTTCTAAACCATGCACCAGAATGAAGTCTTGCCCTCCATGGACTAGATCATAGACATATAATTCCTTTTTAGGCAAACAGAACATGTATAAACGGTCATCTACAATAACACTTCCACCCCTGTTCATATAGCGATCCTTTCTTATAGGCAAAATTAGATCATATTTCCATAAATGAGTAGATACATCAAAATAACACTCACAAATGCCATTGTAGAACACAAGAATCTTCTTACTGTTTTTTCATAAACTACGGGCATACCAACCCTACTCTTTAAAAGGTTAATAACCTTTTCAGAAAGATAAGGTAAACCTTCCCACCTATTCGTAGCCGGATAAAAACCTCTGCCCACGGCTCCCCGGTAGAACCGAATACATAAATTTTCCCATCCAAAACATTTGTTAAAGTCGAAAACTTGCCACCGTATACATTGCAAAGGCCCACACACTCATACTAGCGGTCTTGCTAAAAGAGGGAGTGTCAATGACCTAGACAGTCGATGACGGAATATGATGATATTAAGACAGCTAAGAATCACAGTCAAGACCTCCAATAATATAAACTTTAGAGTCTACTGAAGCACATCTAAATCCATAAAGAAGGAAGCTCCCATAATAAACAAGGGACATTTTTAATTTTACTTTTACTACTACTAGTATCAAAGGTCGGATTTAACTCGTACAAGCGGTAATTACCTTTCATAAACACAACAAAGCACACGGTCATCTCCTCCTTCGCTACGTTGCCAGTTGGGTAGTTAACTATGCGAGGACGACGTTTCTTGGTTTCACTATTGATATTCAATTTTCTCTGCTTCATAAACTTTGATCCTATTCTCAACATCCCAAGTTTTCCTCATAATCTAAACATCTCGTCTCCTTTTGTAACTAAAAGGTTTCTTCTTGATTTAAAAATTCAATTCTTTTGGGAAAAATAAATAAATAGTTCAGAAAGCCCGTGTTCCGGTTGTATCAAGGTTTAGGCCCGGCCCAAAATGATAATACGGCATGTCAATTACACATTTACACGACTACCTTGTCTCTTGATGTTCTGGCCTAAATCTTTTTGTAAAGATGGCAACAGTAGATTCGGAATGAACATTTGGCATAGTAAATATCGAAAGTATAAAGGACGAAATACCGAAGGTGAAATTATTTAACTCGGGCATGCATGTTTTGTGAACAGTGCGACTTTGGTCAACTGACAGAAGTGGTATTATTTCCTAATTTTTTTGAAATTTGGTACTATTTCCTAATATCGGTCTAAAAAGTGGTACCAAAGTCTAAAAAACCCTTAGGGTATTGTGGACATTATGAAAATCTGAACAGATTGAAACAGTTTGACTTCGGTCAAGTCGGTCAACTGACAGAAGTGGTACTATTTCCTAATTTTTTTGAAATCTGGTACTATTTCCTAATATCGGTATAAAAAGTGGTACCAAAGTCTAAATAACCCAAAAACAAATCAATGTAACCACAGTTATATAAGTACAGGAAACAATGTTTAAAAAATTGTTTATTCATAAATCTATTGCAAGCCTAAGCCTACCTCACATGAGTGCCATTTTCTCCCTTGATTCAAACATCATAGCCTTCTAAATGGTTAACCACCAGCGTGGTGATTATACCTCATTAGTAGAAATCTCATTGAACTCGACGAGGCAATCGATTTGAAATCCGAAACTTAAATCACTGAACATTTTGCTTAAGTACTAATACCTTATTATCCAAGCCTTCCTTTCTTTTCTTGAGCCTTGAATATTGTGTGCCTTGAATATTCTATTGTATTACAAACTAAGAAAAATCGGATTTTCTGTGAACCTGATTGAAAAAGATAATCGGGGAGTGCATACTATAAATATATCAACAACAACAACAACATTTTCTTTTATTCGAAGAGTATATACTACAAAAAAAAAAAAAAAAAAAAATCTTTTATTCGAAGAGTATATACTATAAATAAAAAAATAAAAGATAACAACAACAAAAACAACAACATTTTCTTTTATTCGAAGAGTATATACTACAATATATATATAAAAAAAAACACATCATCATTTTCTTTTTTTCGTAGATTATCCACTACAAAATAAATTAAAAAAAAAATTAAAAAAAAAAAAAATAAAACAAATCAAAATCTCACAAAAGCAAAGCTAACTGAACTTATTCTACTCAAATACAGTCGCGTGCAATACGCTATAAGCTCCAAACAGCTTCCATTATTGAAGTTTGCGCCATTAATTCAGAATATACGTGTTGGTCTAACTACCTTGTGAAACATTCTTCCATATGTTCTACCTCATTACAAAGCCACGATTTTCGTCTAGGAAATCTGAAGATAAAAAACCCATCTTGAAAAAATTAACTTTTCACGTACATACCACGTAAGAGTGTCCAGACAAAAGCACATGTCTCATTTGGTGTGCTATCTTTTTCCTATTGTGTGATATTTGTTTGTTTTCATTGATTGGTGTGATATTTTTAACTTTCTTTTGACATGTTGCATATTGTGCTCAACACACTTTTCGCCGCAGTATTGGCTGAATTTTTTCTCAAGCTTCACAGGTATTTTCTTTCTTCATCTCTTGACATTTTAAGGAGAAAGCATCCTTCTGTTTGGGGGTGGTAAGAACTTGAAGCAAAATTTACACAGTTTTTAGGTTGTATATAGTTTCTTTATGAATAGGTGTACTTAGTGACAAAGTCTTGTTTCCTTTTCTATGATGAAAGTTGTCTAGAAATCTCACACTAGTATTCAAATTAGGATTTCTTCTTAGAAACTTAATATAATATGTACGCAATAGTTTTATATCTTTTCTTGAACATTCACGCACAGAGTATCATTGACAACACATTGTATACATTTTCCATGTTTCAAATACAGACATGATCATGTCAAGGATATTTTATGTGATGCATTTTGGAGGGCTGGAGTACAAGTGAAGAAAGAGGCTCCCGTAAATTTTTTCATTGATCCGAATGGGGGAAGATTAACACTTCAGCCAGTGGATGTATTGGTCTACAGTTGGTTTGACGGGAAGCATGCGTGTTTTGATGTAATTGGAGCCACTCCGTTGGTAGGGCTTGAGAATGGAGTATTTGAGTTGGGAGAAGCGGCTAATAGAGCAAAGAAGGGAAGATTTGGAAACATGAGGAGGCTTGTAAAGCTAACCAGCATTCTTTCATTTCGTTCGGTTTCGACACTTTTGGTTTCTTGGCACAACAATCTGTTAAGCTCCTTAAGTGATTGCAGAAAGTTATGGACTGCAACCTATTGACAACTGGTTCTAACGAGTTTGTATTCAGGAGGATAGGATTTGCCGTTCAAAAAGGACTTGCGTCACAGCTTGTTGCTCGCTTGTCCTAATTATTTGTAAAACTCGTTATCATTATCAATAAAATTTCCACTTAAAAAACAACAACAACAACATTTTCTTTTATTCGAAGAGTATATACTACAAAAAAAAAAAATATCTTTTATTTGATGAGTATATACTATAAATAAAAAATAAAAAAAAATAACAACAACAAAAACAACAACATTTTCTTTTATTCGAAGAGTATATACTACAAAAAAAACTATAAAAAAAAATAATCATTTTCTTTTTTTCGTAGATTATCCACTACAAAAAAAAAAAAAAAAAACTTATTTAAAAATAAAACAAATCAAAATCTCACAAAAGCAAAGCTAACTGAACTTATTATGCTCAAATACAGTCGCGTGCAATACTCTATAAACTCCAAACAGCTTCTACTATTGAAGTTTGCGCCATCAATTCAGAAAATACGTGTTGGTCTAACTACCTTATGAAACATTCTTCCATAGGTTCTACCTAATTACAAAGCTACGATCTTCGTCAAGGAAATCTGAAGTTAAAATACCCATTTTGAAAAAATTAACTTTTCACGTACATACCACGTAAGAGTGTCCAGACAAAAGCACATGTCTCATTTGGTGTGCTATCTCTTTCCTATTGTGTGATATTTGTTTGTTTTCAATGATTGGTGTGATATTTTTAACTTTCTTTTGACATGTTGCATATTGTGCTCGACACACTTTTCGCCGCAGTGTTGGTTGAATTTATTCTCAAGCTTCACAGGTATTTTCTTTCTTCATCTCTTGACATTTTGAGGAGAAAGCATCCTTCTGTTTGGGGGTGGTAAGAACTTGAAGCAAAATTTACGCAGTTTTTAGGTTGTATATAGCTTCTTTATGAATAAGTGTACTTAGTGACAAAGTCTTGTTTCCTTTTCTATGATGAAAATTATCTACAAATCTCACACTAGTATTCGAATTAGGATTTCTTCTTAGAAACTTAATATAATATGTACGCAATAGTTTTTACATCTTTTCCTCAACATTCATGCACGGAGTATCATTGACAACACATTGTATACATTTTCCAGGTTTCAAATACCGACATGATCATGTCAAGGATATTTTATGTGATGCATTTTGGAAGGCTGGAGTACAAGTGAAGAAAGAGGCTCCCGTGAATTTTTTCACTAATCCGAATGGGGGAAGATTAAAACTTCGGCCTGTGGATGTATTGATCTACAGTTGGTTTGAAGGGAGACCTGCTTGTTTTGATGTAACTGGAGCCTCTCTGTTGGTAGGGCTTGGGAATGGAGTATTTGAGTTGGGAGAAGCAGCTAATAGAGCAGCAGCAGGGAAGATTTGGAAACACGAGGAGGCTTGTAAAGCTAACCAACATTGGTTCATTCCGTTCAGTTTCGACACTTTTGGTTTCTTGGCACAACAATCTGTTAAGCTCCTTAAGTGATTGCAGAAAAGTTATGGACTGCAACCTAATGACAGCTGGTTCTAACGAGTTTTTATTCAGGAGGATAGGATTTGCCGTTCAGAAAGGACTTGCGTCACAGCTTGTTACACGCTTGTCCTAATTATTTGTAAAACTCGTTATCATTATCCATAAAATTTCCACTTAAAAAACAACAACAACAACATTTTCTTTTATTCGAAGAGTATATCCTAGAAAAAAAAATTCTTTTATTCGAATAGTATATACTATAAATAAAAAAATAAAAAAGAACAACAAAAAAAACAACAACATTTTCTTTTATTCGAAGAATATATACTACAAAACAACTAAAAAAAAAAAAAAAAAACATCGTCATTTTCTTTTTTTTCTTAGATTATCCACTACAAAAATAAATAAATAAAAAATAAATAAATAAAAAAACCCTTTAAAAATAAAACAAATCAAAATCTCACAAAAGCAAGGCTAACTGAACTTATTCTGCTCAAATATAGTAGCGTGCAATACTCTATAAGCTCCAAACAGCTTCCCCTATTGAAGTTTGCGCCATCAATTCAGAATATACGTGTTGGTCTAACTACCTTGTGAAACATTCTTCCATATGTTCTACCACATTACAAAGCCACGATCTTCGTCTAGGAAATCTGAAGTTAAAAAACCCATCTTGAAAAAATTAACTTTTCACGTATATACCACGTAGGAGTGTCCAGACAAAAGCACATGTCTCATTTGGTGAGCTATCTCTTTCATATTGTGTGATATTTGTTTGTTTTCATTGATTGGTGTGATATTTTTAACTTTCTTTTGACATGTTACATATTGTGCTCGACACACTTTTTTCCCTTGATGTTAATTTGAATTTTTCTCATGCTTCATAGGTATTTTCTTTCTTCATCTCTTGACATTTTGAGGAGAAAGCATCCTTCTGTTTGTGGGTGGTAAGAACTTGAAGCAAAATTTACACAGTTTTTAGGTTGTATATAGCTTCTTTATGAATAAGTGTACTTAGTGACAAAGTCTTGTTTCCTTTTCTATGATGAAAATTGTCTAGAAATCTCACACTAGTATTCGAATTAGGATTTCTTCTTAGAAACTTAATATAATATGCACGGAATAGTTTTTACATCTTTTCTTCAACATTCATGCACGGAGTATCATTGCCAACACAATGTATACATTTTCCATGTTTCAAATACCGACAAGATCATGTTAAGCATATTTTAGGTGATGCATTTTGGAGGGCTGGAGTACAAGTGAAGAAAGAGGCTCCCGTGATTTTTTTCACTGATCCGAATGGGGGAAGATTAACACTTCGGCCTGTGGATGTATTGGTCTACAGTTGGTTTGAGGGGAAGCATGCGTGTTTTGATGTAATTGGAGCCACTTCGTTGGTAGGGCTTAAGAATGGAGAATTTGAGTTGGGAGAAGTAGCTAATAGAGCAGCAACAGGGAAGATTTGGAAACACGAGGAGGCTTGTAAAGCTAACCAGCATTCTTTCATTCCGTTCGGTTTCGACACTTTTGGTTTCTTGGCACAAAAATCTGTTATGCTCCTTAAGTGATTTGTTACAACACAAAATAGTAATGGTAAACTCTTCTTTAGACTACGGATTACACACTGCTATCCTCAACTCTCCTCACAAGACTCTCTCTTTCTCACTCTTGGCCGCCTCCTCCTGCCCTCTTTCTTTTTTCTTTTCCCCTCCTTTTCTTCTCTTCTCTTCTCTTTTATATCCCCTCCCTCTTTCATCTCAACCCTCCACCTGTCTTTTCATCTCGCGGTCCACTCCCCTCCATGTGTAGGGTTTCCGTACCGCGACCACGTGCTGCCATCCCAATCTGGTGCAGCGCGGCCCTGTGGGTTACGTTAAGTCCGGCCCAAATCCCAATGCTATTTCAAGACGGTATTATGCCACTACAGATGCCCCCTCTCGAGTCCGCGATGATATCTCGATCGTGGAGTCGAGAGCTCGCCCCCTTCCTCCTTCCGACCGTGGTCTTCCCTCTTCCCCTCACAGCTGGGTTCATGAGTGTTCATGCGGTTTCACCTTCTGCCCCTTCGTTTCGTGTGCATCCACGTGTCTTTCGTTGGCTGGTTCTTTTTGGTGTCCCCTCGATTTCAGCACCCCTGCAATTACCCCTTTGCCCTCACCCTCTTATAAAAAACCCGCTCGATTTCTCTTCTCTCTCTCACTTAGCCCTTCTTTCGCCTTCCAGTTCCTCTTCCCCTCTTCTTCCACCTTTCTTCTGTCTTCCTAGCTCCGGTCGCTCGCTCGGTCGTTCTCTTCAAATCCTGTGGCTGACACTCTTGCTCCGGTTGCTCTCTCTTTTCCTCAGGTTGGTCTCCTTCTCTCTTTGGCTTCCTTTAATTGTTATAGTGCGCATTTCCCCTTTGTGTTTGAAACTGTTCATCTTCATTTCCCTTTTTGCCTTGTTGTGACTGTGTGTCTTCCGCCCTGTCCTCGATGTCTGTCTCTAGATCCGCCACCTCCTCCTCCTCTTTACACCGCAGCCTTTGCCCCCTCGACGGCACCGGGCCCCTCTACCTCCGGGCAAGCCTTTACCCTTCCGCCCACCACCACGTGTCGTAGACCTAATCTTGAGGCTGTTAAAAGCGGCCTACGGGATACCCGCTGGCGCCATCTTAGAGCACGCGTGCTGATTTAACTTATTACTCACATTTGGTCCCCACAAGCCGCAAGCCGGGGTGTCACCATTGGCCGCGATTGGCGATTATCGCCGCCGCCCGATTGCCTCTCACTCGTCTTGATGTCGAGGTGTGCAATCATTTTAACATCCCCCCATGCCAAGGTATTGGCAACTTCTGGAGGGTCATGTATGCCGCGAACCACTACAACCGCTCGGAAGTACCTCGGATAACGGTTCGCGACATGGCCGCCCACTTCTACCTCAAGAAGAGTACCAAGGAAGTCAGTGTGGGCTATCACTCATTCTGCCTCCGCCCTAAAAAACAGCACTTTATCCTTCGCATCACTTCCTCCGACAAATTGTGGCACCATTACCCTCTCTATATATCCGGGAAATTTCTCTCCGCGGATCTTCCACCCGAAGTTGAACCTCCGTCACCGGCTTTCTTTCCCCCCGGTGAGTCCCGCTCTTTATCTATCCCCATTGAAATATGTCTTTTTCGGCAATAATCCAACTTGTTGTTTTGTCTTTTTCAGTTGGCGTCCCGACTTTCGATATCCGCGACCATTCTACGACAACATCTTTTCCACGACATTCCGGAAGATTCGTGATTTGCGCGCTCGATCCGGATACTTCGGCATTGACCCCGCCACCGCTACTCCCCTACTCTCTGATCCTGAACTGGCATCCATAGGAAAATATAGCGCCCCATTTTTCCGTCCCTCCCCTAAAGAAAGAAAGCCCCGTGTCACTTCCCCCAAAAACGCCGACCCGCCTCTTCACACCGCGAACCCCCGCTTCGCCCGTCACCAGCTCATAGCTCCGCCAAATCCTAATTCATTATCGCTCCACGAAGACTTGGGAAGACCAATACTCCCCATCTCATTCCTCTTCCACCTCTTCTCCCCCTTCAAGCATGGGCGCTAACAAACGCAAACTCTTTGATAGCGACTCGGATGAGGACGTTGTCGCCGTTGCCCCCCAATCCACCATTGTTCCCCCATCTCCTCCCCCCGCCTCCAACGCCCACGGAGAAGGCCCTCCATCTAAGGCCGCGACCACACCTACCGCGCCTTCTCAAGTGGAACAACGTCCCGGGAAGGAGGTGGCGTCCCGCACCGACAAGGAGGCCGACGAGCCCATTCCTCCATTTTGCCCCTCCTTCAAGCTCCGGAACCGCCCCCTGACTGTCAAGGATTCTGCTTTGAAGAACCCGCAGATGCTTCTTCCCCGCTCTATGGGTCTCACCTCCCCCGAGATATGGCATATACCGGCGTGGCTCCTTTGAGTCCCACCGGACTTCCTTCTACACAGTGGGAGAAGGTACTACTTTTTACATTTGACCTCTTTCTCTCTCTTTTGAAGTGTTCTGACTTTTGCTATCTTCTTCAGATGAGTTTGGATATATCCTTCATGATCCGCGGCCTATTTGGTGCCAGGGCGCGGATCGATGAACTTGATAAGGAGGTGGCCCTCCTAGCAGAGAAGAACTCGGCCGCGGACCTAGACAAGCTCCGGGCCCAAGACGAGCTGAGGACCGCAGAGGCCGCCCATCTGGCGTATATGAACGCGGCCGCCCTCCAGCGCGAGTCCCTTCAAGAAAAACACGCTGCCGCTCTGGACTCCCTTTCTCAGAAGCACCAGGAAGCTCTTGCAGCAATCCATGCGCAGCATGAGGCCGGCATGGACGAGCTCCGGGATATCTACCGGGCCCAGGCCGAGAAGAGGGTGGCCAAGAAGGTCAAGGAGGAGATTGACCGTCTCACCAAAGAAGGTCGCCTTCTTCCGGAAGCTCCCACCGCTGCTCCGCTATCTGAGGTCGTTGTGCGGTCGCGGGACTTCGGCTTCGAAGGGAGGGGCGCCCATTGAACGGGTAGGCGAGGCTATAGACACGGCCGGACCTAATCATAGAAGCCGCCCGATTCGGTGATTCCGGAAAGTATTGTTCCTTTGAATATAGCCTTGTTTTGTGCCTCGGCTAGGCGTCTCTTGATGCTATGTGTTGTCATACTCTTTCCGCTACTTGTTACTGTATTTTCATTCCCACCAGTAGGGATGTACATATTATGTTTTTGCTCCTTTCTATCTGATTGTTTCTGTTCCTTGTATTTTCTGCTATCTGTGTGTGTATTTGCCCTTGTAAAAACTGGCCTCCGTTAGCGCATCCCTCCCCGTCGGTTGGGGATGTTTGATTTGTCTGCCCCACGCCCCGATTGGAGCTCCACTGCTCTCTCTACCTCTGGCAGGCACTCTGCCCGCGGCATACGGAAGCCTCTTTGCTTCCGCTGCCCCAATCTCCCAGGGGTTCGCGGTGACTCCTCTCACCCCGGCCCTGAGAGACTTTACCTTAGGGGGGCAACTCCTTTTTGCCCCTCTAAGGTTTGGACCTCTCGTCCTTGGGGGGCTCATCCCCCCCCTTCCCTTCACTCTAAGGGGTAATGAAGACTCAAACAATAATAGTTCACCTCAAAAGTGCTACGGTTTTATATATGTACAAATAGCTCATGCAGTTTTCAGTCTCTCTCGTTACATTCACTCGTGAAATATTTTCAACAACCTTACATTCCACGGCTTATCCACCGCTGTTCCCTCCAAAGTTTGTAACTTGTAGGTGCCGGTTCCCCCTACCCCGACCACCACATAGGGCCCCTCCCACGTCGGGCCCAACTTCCCCTCACTGGCTTTTTTGGTGCTGGGAGTCACTCTCCGAAGCACCTTGTCTCCCACCGCGAATCTCCTCACTCTCAGCTTTTTGCCGTACTGCCTCTGCAGGCGGCGGTGATATTCCTCCAATCGATGCGCTACCGTGTCTCCTTTTTCTCTCTGCCAGGTTCAAGTCTCTGGCCAAAATGCCCCAGTTTGATTTATCCTCCACAGCCGCGGTCCTAGTGGTCGCCGCCACCATCTCGGTTGGTATCACGGCCTCTACTCCATATGCCAATGCAAAAGGGGTCTCATCGGTGGATGTTCGTGGGGTCGTCCGATAGGCCCAAAGTACCCGAGTTAGTTCGTCGGCCCAGGACCCTTTCCTGCCCTCCAGTTTCCTCTTGAGATTGTTGAGTATGGTTTTGTTAGAGGACTCCGCCTGCCCATTTCCTTCGGGGTTGTATGGGGCTGAGAATCCCTGTTTGATGTGATACATTTGCAGAAAACCCCTAACCTTTGAACCAGTGAACTGGGTTCCATTATCCGCGATTATAGCATAGGGCAACCCAAAACGGCAAATGATGTTTTCCCACAAAAACTTGATCACATGCACCTCTTTCACCTATTGCAGCGCTGCGGCTTCAATCCACTTTGTAAAGTAATCAGTCGCGACCAATAAGAACCTCCTCTTACCGCGGGCCATGGGCAACGGTCCCATTATGTCGAGGGCCCACATCGCGAATGGCCATGGGCTAGACACACTGTGCAGCGGCTCTGCTGGGGCCCATATCAACTGAGAAAATCTCTAACACTTCTCGCATTTTTTGGAGAATTCCACAGCGTCTCTCTTCATGTGAGGCCGGTAACCCCGCGTCGTCGATAAGCGGTTCTTGCTTGTCCGCTGCCCCCGGTGGCTCCCCGCAATCCCTTCGTGTAACTCACTGAGCACCTCCCGAGCCAGTCCCGGCCCCAAGCATTTCAACAAAGGTCCCTTGAAATTCCTCCGATATAACTCTCCCCCCACTAAGGTGTATCTCCGAGCCGTCTATTCCAACCTTCGCCTCTCCCTGGGATCAACATTCTCCCTTCCTGTCAAAAACTGCTTGATGGGCAACATCCACCCCTCGTCGCTCTCCGCAGTGCTCATTACTCCCACTGGTTCCTCTGTGCTTGGTCTGTCCAGTCTTCTCACCTCTATAGTCCTTCCTTCAGATCCCGGCATGGCTGCGGCCACATATGCTGTGGCATCGGGCCAGATTCTCTCTCCACGGTTCAAATGTACAAACCGAATCTCCGCGAACTTTGACGCTCTACCCCGGAGGACCTCCAAGTATCTCGCCATCCGGGGACACCGTGCCGCGGAATCCGCCATTCGCCGACACACCACCACCAAATTGAATCGAATACACAGCTGAAGTTCCTTCACCCCAAGCCCTCTCGCCATTCCCATGCCTGCGATTACGCCTCATACTCTGCCTCGTTATTGGATGTCGCGAACCCTAATCTCATCGTCAATCTAGCCTTTGTTATTGTCCGCGTAAACCAATACTACTCCTCCTATTCCGCTGCGTCAGATCGTAGGACAATCTGGCCGGCAAACACTCTCCAACCGTTACCTTCGTCCCATGGGTCCGCTACCGGGTTCCTTTTCTCCCTCGTTTTCCAACACCATCTCCTCCCCCAAGTAGGGTCCTCTCATGGGAACTCCGCCACTTAACTTCGGCCGGGCTTCGAGCTTTCTCCGCCGTCCTAACTTGATTGATACTTGATCTCATATGCACTCAAAGATCACGCCCCATTTCAACATTCTCCCAGATTTCTCGCCCTCGAGCTTTGCTTAAAGGGCAAGTTCGCGACCACCCATCACCGAGTGTGTGTTCGCCAAGTAGGGCTTTAGTTTCGTGGCCGAAAATATCAAGGCGAGGGCGTGCATTCTCCACGCCGACTATACCGGTTTCCGCATCCAACATCGCCTTGCTCAAAGTACACCGGTCTTTCTATCTTATCCACTACTCGAACGAAATCGAAAGCCGACCGCGTGACCCCCTAGATACGGATACAATTTCTCTCCCTCTTTCGGTCGCGACAACAAGGGGATCTCCCCAAATACCTTTTGAGCCCCCGAATGCCTGTTCACACTCACACCGTCCATGAAATCCAGCGGAGTTCCTCAACAATGATCAGTCGGCCCCGCTGCATTTGTTTGTCGACGACTTCGATATGAATCTATTGAGAGCCGCGACCCTTTCCAAACCTAACCACAGACCTCCTTTATCGTCTCATGGGCGAGGGGCATCTCTACCAATGACCTAATCTGCCTGGGTTTGCCTCTATCCTCGCCAGCGTCACAATATACCCTAGAAATGTCCCCGTGGTCACCCAAATGTACACTTCGGGGTTGAGCTTCAAATTATTGGGTCCGCAGTATTCGAACGCGTCTCCTCCAACCCTCCAAATGTTCCTGCTCCGTCATGCTCTTTTTCCACCATATCATCGATGTACACCTCAATGCCTTTCATAATTTTGCCCTCGAACATCTTCTCCGCCAGCGCTGGAACGTGGCCCCCCGTGCATTTTCAACCCAAACGGCATTCTCGTGTAGCGCGGGTGCCTCCTTCCACTACAAAGGAGGTCTTCTCCTCGGTCCGGACCATACATCGCCACCGGTTGTACCCCATCGATCGTCCATAAATGAGAACACGCCGAACCCCCCGCCGTCCCGTCTACCAACTCGTCAACTCAGCGGCATCGGATAATCGTCCCTTGGGCACTCCAAATTCCACGCCCGTGAAGTCAACACACATCCCGACCTTGCCATTCTTCTTTGGGACCGCGACAATGTTGACAACCAAATTGAATTCCACATCCCTTATAATTTCCGCGCATTCTTCAATCGACAACTTCTTCTGGATTCCTTCCGCCGTGATTTGGGCCTCACACCCCTCATCTTCGTCTCCACCGGCTTCGTCCTCCCTCATGTGCAGACGATGACAAGCGAATTCTGGATCTAAACCAGTGATATCCTCTATCCCCCATGCAAAGACGTCTTTGTTTCTCACCAAGCATTGTATCAGTTTCTCCCTCCATTCCTCTGCTAAACTCGACCCTATCGACGTGAACTTCTCTTCCCCCCACCCCCAGGTTTACCGTCTCTATCTCATCCAAAGTTTTTGGGGTCACCGCGGCTTGCTCCCCCTCTTCCACGGCCCCACACTGTAATTGCTACGCGGCCCTCTTCCTGGAGCTCGCCGGCTTATCCTCTGGTCCGCGGGACATCCTTTTGATTGTATTCTGGTGACTATTTTTGGATACCACCTGATCTCCGCGGACCTCATATGTGCCCGCTGGGGTAGAATCGAATAACTTGATAGTATGCGTCGGCCGACCGCCTCATCTCATGTATCCATCTCCTTCCTGTGATTGCGTTATCTTGGGAGCCGGAATCGACCACCATAAAACCTTGAGAACACCGCCATCGGGTCCCGCTTGTTACTTGGCAAGCAGAGTTCCCCATAGCTCGGTGACGCTCCCATTGAACCCGCAAGCTTGTCCGCGGAGGTCTCGATTGCCGGGTCGATTCCCATCTCCTCTAGAGCCCCTGAACAACAAAGAATCCACGGCGCCGCCTACGCCTACCGAACCCTTTGACCACATAATTACCCATCGCTATCTTTGTAATGACCAACGATCCTCATCGCGGTGTGTCCACTTCTTCGAGGTCTCCGCCTTTGAGAATGTAATTGTCTCTTCCATTGTCTCCTCTCTCAGTATCTCTGTCCCCGGTGTGACTCGTTGACCTGCTGGATACTTTCCTGGGTCCTTCCGACCTTGTCTCCGGTGGGCATTATGGCTCGATTTCCCCCGCTGAAAATAACATTTATAGTTCCCGATTCGCCCGCATTTGCTACTCTCCTCCCTATTTTGAGGTTCACCCACAAATTCCCTCAAAGATCCCTTTCTCCACCAATCTCTCGACTAACCATTTTAAGGCATAACAATCGTTGGTCTCGTGATTGTGCACCGTGATAGTCGCAGTATGGCTTTGTTAGGCATTTCAAATTTAATGGTTCAAGCGCCCTTCATATCCTTGCACATTTTTATCAACGGCAATATCTCACTCGGCCGGTCTCCCGGCCAAATGGATTCTCTCCAATTCGTGGTATGGCTTCCTCTCCCTCTATTCTCTTCGAACTACTTCCCTCCCTCTTTCCGGCCTCGACGATTGTCCGTGGTATCTCTCTTTGCCCCGGTCTTTTTCCCCGATCTTACCGCGTTCCTCTCTTTCTCCATCACTGATAATCGCTTTGCCTCCCTCTTCGATTCCTTTCGCATGGTATCTTCGTTTTTGATGTACTTTTCTACCCGCGGGTATAATTCGTGCAAGGTCGCAATCTCGTTCTTAGCCACCGACTGATGGACCGCTGTTCCGGGTCGCAGCCCCCTTTCAAACGCTATTACCGCCGTTCTCTCGTCCAGATTCTCCACCTTTAAGGTCTCGGCCTTTAAGCGACACAGATACTCTCTGACCGACTCCGCGGATCTTTGTCTAACATTGAATAGGGCCGCGATGTCTACCACCCTCCTCTTCTGATGTATAAAATGGTCCACAAATGCCTGCTCTAGCTCTTGGAAATTCGTTATGCTCTTTGAGGGCAATCGATAGTACCAATCGGAGGCCCCACCCTTAAGGCTAGCCGGGAACATCATGCACGCAGACCATCATACCTCGCCTCTTGCCAGAGAGGCATCTCGCCTCTGAAGTGATGGATGTGATCTGCCGGGTCCCCTCGGCTGCGCCATACCTCTCGAACCTCGGCCGGTTGAAGCGTTTTGGTACCTCGGACGTCCATATCGCGTCCGCCCGGAGGTTCGCGATTCAAACCTGCCACCACTGATCGCCGCGTCCCGTTTGGGCCTTTTGTCTCGCTGAAGATTCGCCTCTCTGCCAATCAATCATTTGGGACTGCTCCATTGTTAATCCGGTCACCGGATTGTCCACCAAGGTCGGTCCTTGCTCCTCACCCTCCGCCTTTTCTCTCTCGCTTTCCTCTTCTCTCTCACCCCCAGATTCTTCCTCCCCTTTCTCTCTCTTTCCTCCTCAGCTCCTCATTTTCCTCTCTCGACCTCCCCCAATTTCTTCTCTCGCATGCAGCTTCCTCCTCCTCCGCTCTTTCCTCCTCCCTTCCCTCTCCTTCTTCCACCGCCGCCTCGGCGCTTTGCTCCGTCTCCTCTCTTCTTCGGGCTACCCACCGCCTTCTTTGGTGCCATTTCTATCTTGTCGTCCCCACAGACGGCCAAATGTTACAACACAAAATAGTAATGGCAAACTCTTCTTTACTACTATGGATTACATTAATCGCTATCCTCAACTCTCCTCACAAGACTCTCTTTTCTCACTCTTGGCCGCCTCCTCCTGCCCTCTTTCTTTTTTCTTTTCCCCTCCTTTTCTTCTCTTCTCTTCTCTTTTATATCCCCTCCCTCTTTCATCTCAACCCTCCACCTGTCTTTTCATCTCGCGGTCCACTCCCCTCCATGTGTAGGGTTTCCGTGCACGACCACGTCTTTTCCATCCCAATCTGGTGCGGTAGCGGCCCCTGGGTTACGTTAAGTCCGGCCCAAATCCCAATGCTATTTCAAGACGGTATTATGCCACTACATGATTGCAGAAAGTTATGGATTGCAACCTAATGACAACTGGTTCTAACGAGTTTGTATTCAGAAGGATAGGATTTGTTGTTCAGAAAAGACTTGCGTCACAGCTTATTGCACGCTTGTCCTAATTATTTGTAAAACTCGTTATCATTATCAATAAAATTTCCACTTAAAAAATAACAACAACAACATTTTCTTTTATTCGAAGAGTATATACTATAAAAAAAAATCTTTTATTCGAAGAGTATATACTATAAATAAAAAAATAAAAAAATAATAACAACTAAAACAACAACATTTTCTTTTATTCGAAGAGTATATACTACAAAAAAACTATAAAAAAAAATAATCTTTTTCTTTTTTTCGTAGATTATCCACTAAAAAAAAAAAAAAAATCCTATTTTAAAATAAAACAAATCAAAATCTCACAAAAGCAAAGCTAACTGAACTTATTCTGCTCAAATACAGTCGCGTCAATACTCTATAAACTCCATACAGCTTCCACTATTGAAGTTTGCGCCATCAATTCAGAATATACGTGTTGGTCTAACTACCTTGTGAAACATTCTCTCATAGGTTCTACCTCATTACAAAGCCACGATCTTCGTCAAGGAAATCTGAAGTTAAAAAAACCCATTTTGAAAAAATTAACTTTTCACGTACATACCACGTAAGAGTGTCCAAACAAAAACACATGTCTCATTTGGTGTGCTATCTCTTTCCTATTGTGTGATATTTGTTTGTTTTCATTGATTGGTGTGATATTTTTAACTTTCTTTTGACATGTTACATATTGTGCTCGACACACTTTTTGCCGCAGTGTTAGCTGAATTTTTTCTCATGCTTCATAGGTATTTTCTTTCTTCATCTCTTGACATTTTGAGGAGAAAGCATCCTTCTGTTTGTGGGTGGTAAGAACTTGAAGCAAAATTTACACAGTTTTTAGGTTGTATATATCTTCTTTATGAATAAGTGTACTTACTGACAAAGTCTTGTTTCCTTTTCTATGATGAAAATTGTTTAGAAATCTCACACTAGTATTCGGATTAGGATTTCTTCTTAGAAACTTAAGATAATATGTACGCAATAGTTTTTACATCTTTTCTTTAATATTCAGGCATGAAGTATCATTGACAACACATTGTATACATTTTCCATGTTTCAAATACCGACATGATCATGTCAAGGATATTTTATGTGATGCATTTTGGAGGGCTGGAGTACAAGTGAAGAAAGAGGCTCCCGTGAATTTTTTCACTGATCCGAATGGGGGAAGATTAACACTTCGGCCTGTGGATGTATTGGTCTACAGTTGGTTTGAGGGGAAGCATGCGTGTTTTGATGTAATTGGAGCCACTCCGTTGGTAGGGCTTGGGAATGGAGTATTTGAGTTGGGAGAAGCAGCTAATAGAGCAGCAATAGGGAAGATTTGGAAACACGAGGAGGCTTGTAAAGCTAACCAGCATTCTTTCATTCCGTTCGGTTTCGACACTTTTGGTTTCTTGGCACAACAATCTGTTAAGCTCTTTAAGTGATTGCATAAAGTTATGGAATGCAACCTAATGACAAAAGTTTTGTTCTAACGAGTTTGTATTAAGGAGGATAGGATTTGTCGCGAGAAAGGACTTGCGTCCACAAAATTGTTGTTACGCTTTGTCCTAATTATTTGTAAAACTTCGTTATCATTATCCATATAAAATTTCCATTTAAAAAAACAACAAACAACAACATTTTTCTTTTATTCAAGAGTATATACTAGAAAAAAAAATCTTTTATTGGAATATATAAAAATAAAAAAAATAAAAAAATAACAACAACAAAAACAACAACATTTTCTTTTTTTCAAAGAGTATATACTACAAAAAAAAAAAAAATAAAAAATCATTTTCTTTTTTTCTTAGATTATCCACTACAAAAAAAAAAAAAAAAAAAAATCTTTAAAAATAAAACAAATCAAAATCTCACAAAAGCAAAGCTAACTGAACTTATTCTGCTCAAATACAGTCGCGTGCAATACTCTATAAGCTCCAAACAGCTTCCACTACTGAAGTTTACGCCATCAATTCAGAATATACGTGTTGGTCTAACTACCTTGTGAAACATTCTTCCATATGTTCTACCTCATTACAAAGCCACGATCTTCGTCTAGGAAATCTAAAGTTAAAAAACCCATCTTGAAAAAATTAACTTTTCAATGCACATACCACGAGGAGGAATGTCCGCATAAAAGCACATGTCTCATTTGGAGTGCTATCTCTTTCTTATTGTGTGATATTTGTTTGTTTTATTGATTGGTGTGATATTTTTAACTTTCTTTTGACATGTTGCATATTGTGCTCGACACACTTTTCGCCGCAGTGTTGGCTGAATTTATTCTCAAGCTTCACAGGTATTTTCTTTCTTCATCTCTTGACATTTTGAGGAGAAAGCATCCTTCTGTTTGGGGGTGGTAAGAACTTGAAGCAAAATTTACGCAGTTTTTAGGTTGCATATAGCTTCTTTACGAATAAGTGTACTTAGTGACAAAGTCTTGTTTCCTTTTCTATGATGAAAATTATCTAGAAATCTCACACTAGTATTCGAATTAGGATTTCTTCTTAGAAATTTAATATATTTTGTACGCAATAGTTTTTACATCTTTTCTTCATCATTCATGCACGGAGTATCATTGACAACACATTATATACATTTTCCATGTTTCAAATAATTAAATATGATCATGTCAATGATATTTTATGTGATGCATTTTGGAAGGTTGGAGTACAAGTGAAGAAAGAGGCTCCCACGTGAATTTTTTCACCGATCCGAATGGGGAAGATTAACAATATTACCTAATGTATTGAACTACATTTGGTTTGAGGGGAAGTTTGAATTGATGTAATTGGAGCCACTTAACGCTAATTAGGGGCTTAGGGAATGGAGTATTTGAAATTGGGAGAAGCAACTAATAGAACAACAAAGGGAAGATTTGGAAACACGAGGAGGCTTTGTAAAGCTAACCAAAGATTTAATTTCATTCCGCTTCGGTTTTAATTACTTTTGGTTTCTTGGCACAAAAGAATCTATTAAGCTCCTTAAGTGATTGCAGAAAGTTATGGACTATAACCTAATGACAAGTGGTTCTAACGAAGTTTGTATTCAAAGGATAGGATTTGCCGCTCGAAAAGAAAATCGCCAAAAACTTGTTACACGCTTGTGTCCTAATTATTTGTAAAACTTCGTTATCATTATCAATAAAATTTCCACTTAAAAACAAAAACAACAACATTTTCTTTTTATTCAAGAGTATATATAAAAAAAAAAAATTAAAAATATATAAAATAAAAAATAAAAAAAATAACAACAAAACAACAAAACATTTTCTTTTATTCAAAAAAAAATATATAAACAAAAAAAAAAAAAAAAAATCATTTTTTTTTTTTCCCTAGATTATCCACTACAAAAAAAAAAAAAAAAAAAAAATTTTTTAAAAAAAACAAATCAAAATCTCACAAAAGCAAAGCTAACTCAACTTATTCTCGCTTCAAAATACACAAAAGCAATAATACTCTAAAACTCCAAACAAACTTCTTCCACTATCAAGTTTAAGCCATCAATTCAGAATATAATGTTGGTCTAACTACCTTGTGAAACATTCTTCCATATGTTCTACCTCATTACAAAGCCACGATCTTCTTCCTAGGAAATCCGGTTAAAACCCATCTTGAAAAAAAAAATTAACTTTTCAAGCACATACCACGTAGGAGTGTCCGCAAAAAGCACATGTCTCATTTGGTGTGCTATCTCTTTCCTATTGTGTGATATTTGTTTGTTTTCATTGATTGGTGTGATATTTTTAACTTTTTTTGACATGTTGTTGCATATTGTTGAATACACTTTTCCCCAGTTTGTTGGCTGAATTTTTCTCAAGCTTCACGAGTATTTTCTTTCTTCATCTCTTTGACATTTTGAGGAGAAAGCATCCTTCCATTAGTTTTAAGTGGTAAGAACTTGAAGCAAAATTTTACAACGCTTTTAGGTTGTATATAGCTTCTTTATGAATAAGTGTACTTAGTGACAAAGTCTTGTTTCCTTTTCAATGATGAAAATTATCTAGAAATCTCACACTAGTATTCAAATTAGGATTTCTTCTTAGAAACTTAATATAATATGTACGCAATAGTTTTTACATCTTTTCTTCAACATTCATGCATTAGTATCATTGACAACACATTGTATACATTTTCCATGTTTCAAATACCGATATGATCATGTCAAGGATATTTTATGTGATGCATTTTGGAGGGCCGGAGTACAAGTGAAGAAAGAGGCTCCCGTGAATTTTTTCAATCGATCCGAATGGGGAAGATTAACACTTCGCCCGTGGGATGTATTGGTCTACAATTGGTTTGAGGGGAAGGATGCGTGTTTTGATGTAATTGGAGCCACTCCGCTGGTAGGGGCTTAGGAATGGAGTATTTGAGTTGGGAGAAGCAGCTAATAGAGCAAAGAATAGGAAGATTTGGAAACACGAGGAGGCTTGTAAAGCTAACCAAAGATTCTTTCATTCCGCTCGGTTTTCGACACTTTTTGTTTTTTGGCACAACAATCTGTTAAGCTCCTTAAGTGATTGCAGAAAAGTTATGGACTGCAACCTAATGACAAGTGGTTCTAACGAAGTTTGTATTCGGAGGATAGGATTTGCCGCTCGAAAAGGACTTGCGTCACAAAATTGTTACACGCTTGTCCTAATTATTTGTAAAACTCGTTATCATTATCCATAAAATTTCCACTTAAAAACAACAAAAAAATAACATTTTCTTTTATTCAAGAGTATATACTACAAAAAAAAAAAAAAAATATTTTTTGAAGAGTATATACTATAAATAAAAAAAAAAAAAAATAAACAAAAAAAACAACAACATTTTCTTTTTTTCAAAGAGTATATACTACAAAAAAAATAAAAAAAAAAAAAATTTTCATTTTTTTTTTTTTATCCACTAAAAAAAAAAAAAAAAAAAAACCGCCTTTAAAAATAAAACAAATCAAAATCTCACAAAAAAAGCAAAGCTAACTCGAACTTATTCTCGCTTCAAATACAAATAAGGCAATACTCTATAAACTCCAAACAACTTCCACTATTGAAGTTTACGCCATCAATTCAGAATATACTTGTTGGTCTAACTACCTTGTGAAACATTCTTCCATATGTTCTACCTCATTACAAAGCCACGATCTTCGTCTAGGAAATCTGAAGTTATAAAACCCATCTTGAAAAAATTAACTTTTCACGCACATACCACGTAGGAGTGTCCAGACAAAAGCACATGTCTCATTTGGTGTGCTATCTCTTTCCTATTGTGTGATATTTGTTTGTTTTCATTGATTGGTGTGATATTTTTAACTTTCTTTTGACATGTTGCATATTGTGCTCGACACACTTTTTGCCGCAGTGTTGGCTGAATTTTTTCTCAAGCTTCACAGGTATTTTCTTTCTTCATCTCTTGACATTTTGAGGAGAAAGCATCCTTCTGTTTTGGGGTGGTAAGAACTTGAAGCAAAATTTACACAGTTTTTAGGTTGTATATAGCTTCTTTATGAATAAGTGTACTTAGTGACAAAGTCTTGTTTCCTTTTCTATGATGAAAATTATCTAGAAATCTCACACTAGTATTCGAATTAGGATTTCTTCTTAGAAACTTAATATAATATGTACGCAATAGTTTTTACA
Source organism: Coptis chinensis (assembly GCF_015680905.1). Classification (NCBI taxonomy): domain Eukaryota; kingdom Viridiplantae; phylum Streptophyta; class Magnoliopsida; order Ranunculales; family Ranunculaceae; genus Coptis; species Coptis chinensis. The sequence continues at coordinate 167,814 of NW_028238099.1, read as the reverse complement.
TCTTTTCTTCAACATTCATGCACGGAGTATCATTGACAACACATTGTATACATTTTCCAGGTTTCAAATACCGACATGATCATGTCAAGGATATTTTATGTGATGCATTTTGGAAGGATGGAGTACAAGTGAAGAAAAAAAGAGGCTCCCGTGAATTTTTTCAATCGATCCGAATGGGGAAGATTAACACTTCGCCCGTGGATGTATTGATCTACAGTTGGTTTGAGGGGAGACATGTGTTTTGATGTAATTGAGCCTCTCCGCTGGTAGGGCTTTGGAATGGAGTATTTGAGTTGGGAGAAGCAGCCAATATAGAGCAAAGAATAGGGAAGATTTGGAAACACGAGGAGGCTTGTAAAGCTAACCAGCATTCTTTTCATTCCGTTCGGTTTCGACACTTTTGGTTTCTTGGCACAACAATCTGTTAAGCTCCTTAAGTGATTGCAGAAAGTTATGGACTGCAACCTAATGACAGCTGGTTCTAACGAGTTTGTATTCTGGAGGATAGGATTTGCGCTCGCTCGAAAGGACTTTGCTTCACAAATTTTGTTACACGCTTGTCCTAATTATTTGTAAAACTCGTTATCATTATCCATAAAATTTCCACTTAAAAAAAACAACAACAACAACATTTTTTTTATTCGAAGAGTATATACTAAAAAAAAAAAAAAAATAAAAAAAATTTTATTTTTTGAAGAATATACTATAAAAAAAAAAAAAAAATAACAACAACAAAAACAACAACATTTTCTTTTATTCGAAGAGTATATACTACAAAAAAAAAAAAAAAAAAAAAAAAATCATTTTTTTTTTTTTAGATTATCCACTAAAAAAAAAAAAAAAAAAAAAAAAAAAAATAAAACAAATCAAAATCTCACAAAAGCAAAGCTAACTGAACTTATTCTCGCTCAAAATACAGTCAAGCAAGTAATACTCTATAAACTCCAAACAAATTTCCACTATTGAAGTTTATACCATCAATTCAGAATATACTTGTTGGTCTAACTACCTTGTGAAACATTCTTCCATATGTTCTACCTCATTACAAAGCCAATGATCTTCGCCTAGGAAATCTGAAGTTAAAAACCCATCTTGAAAAAATTAACTTTTCACGCACATACCACGTAGAGGAGTGTCCAGACAAAAAAGCATGTCTCATTTGGTGTGCTATCTCTTTCCTATTGTGTGATATTTGTTTGTTTTCATTGATTGGTGTGATATTTTTAACTTTCTTTTGACATGTTGCATATTGTGCTCGACACACTTTTTTTCGCCAGCAGTTGTTGGCTGAATTTTTTCTCAAGCTTCACGTGCATTTTCTTTCTTCATCTCTTGACATTTTGAGGAGAAAGCATCCTTCCGTTTGGGGGTGGTAAGAACTTGAAGCAAAAATTTACAGCTTTTTAGGTTGTATATAGCTTCTTTATGAATAAGTGTACTTAGTGACAAAGTCTTGTTTCCTTTTCTATGATGAAAAATTATCTAGAAATCTCACACTAGTATTCAATTAGGATTTCTTCTTAGAAACTTAATATAATATGTACGCAATAGTTTTTACTTTTTTTCAACATTCATGCACGGAGTATCATTGACAACACATTGTATACATTTTCCATGTTTCAAATACCGATGATGATCATGTCAAGGATATTTTATGTGATGCATTTTGGAAGGATGGAGTACAAGTGAAGAAAAGAGGCTCCCGTGAATTTTTTTCAATCGATCCGAATGGGGAAGATTAACACTTCGCCCGCGGGATGTATTGGTCTACAGTTTGGTTTGAGGGGAGACATGCGTGTTTTTGATGTAATTGAGCCTCTCCGCTGGTAGGGCTTGGGAATGGAGTATTTGAGTTGGGAGAAGCAACTAATAGCAGCAAGAAATGGAAGATTTGGAAACACGAGGAGGCTTGTAAAGCTAACCAAAGATTGTTTCATTCCGCTCGGTTTCACACTTTTGGTTTCTTGGCACAACAATCTGTTAAGCTCCTTAAGTGATTGCAGAAAGTTATGGACTCAACAACCTAATGACAACCGGTTCTAACGAAGTTTGTATTCAGGAGGATAGGATTTGCCGCTCGTAAAAAGGACTTGCAGTCACAAATTGTTGTTACACGCTTGTCCTAATTATTTGTAAAACTCGTTATCATTATCCATAAAATTTCCACTTAAAAAACAACAACAACAAACATTTTCTTTTATTCGAAGAGTATATACTACAAAAAAAAAAAAAAAAAAAAAAAAAATTTTATTATAAGAGTATATAAAATAAATAAAAAAATAAAAAAAAAAAAACAAAAAAAAAAAACAACAACATTTTTTTTTTATTCAAAGAGTATATACTACAAAAAAAAAAAAAAAAAAAAAAAAAATTTTTTTTTCTTTTTTTTTTTTCAGATTATCCAAAAAAAAAAAAAAAAAAAAAAAAAAAAAACCTTTAAAAAAAAACAAAATCAATCTCACAAAAGCAAAGCTAACTCAACTTATTCTCGCTTCAAATACAAATGGGTAATAATACTATAAACTCCAAACAACTTTCCACTATTGAAGTTTCGCCATCAATTCAGAATATACGTGTTGGTCTAACTACCTTAGCTTGTGAAACATTCTTCCACATGTTCTACCTCATTACAAAGCCACGATCCTCGTCTAGGAAATCTGAAGTTAAAAAACACATCTTGAAAAATTAACTTTTCATGTACTTACCTCGTAGTAATGTCCAGACAAAAGCACATGTCTCATTTGGTGTGTTATCTCTTTCCTATTGTGTGATATTTGTTTGTTTTCATTGATTGGTGTGATATTTTTAACTTTCTTTTGACATGTTGCATATTGTGCTCGACACACTTTTCGCCGCAGTGTTGGCTGAATTTTTCTCAAGCTTCACAGGTATTTTCTTTCTTCATCTCTTGACATTTTGAGGAGAAAGCATCCTTCTGTTTGGGGGTGGTAAGAACTTGAAGCAAAATTTACGCAGTTTTTAGGTTGTATATAGCTTCTTTATGAATAAGTGTACTTAGTGACAAAGTCTTGTTTCCTTTTCTATGATGAAAATTATCTAGAAATCTCACACTAGTATTCAATTAGGATTTCTTCTTAGAAACTTAATATAATATGTACGCAATAGTTTTTACATCTTTTTCTTCAACATTCATGCACGGAGTATCATTGACAACACATTGTATACATTTTCCATTTTCAAATACCGACATGATCATGTCAAGGATATTTTATGTGATGCATTTTGGAAGGATGGAGTACAAGTGAAGAAAGAGGCTCCCCGCGAATTTTTTCAATGATCCGAATGGGGAAGATTAACACTTCGCCCTGTGGATGTATTGATCTACAGTTGGTTTGAGGGGAGACATGCGTGTTTTTGATGTAATTGAGCCTCTCCGCTGGTAGGGCTTTGGGAATGGAGTATTTGAGTTGGGAGAAGCAGCTAATAGAGCAAAGAATACAGGGGAAGATTTGGAAACACGAGGAGGCTTGTAAAGCTAACCAAAGATTGTTTCATTCCGCTCGGTTTCGACACTTTTGGTTTTCTTGGCACAACAATCTGTTAAGCTCCTTAAGTGATTGCAGAAAAGTTATGGACTCAACCCTAATGACAAATGGGTTCTAACGAAGTTTGTATTCGAGGATAGGATTTGCCGCTCGTAAAAGGACTTGAGTCCACAACTTTGTTACACGCTTGTCCCTAATTATTTGTAAAACTCGTTATCATTATCCATAAAATTTCCACTTAAAAAAAAAAACAACAACAACAAATTTTTTTTTATTCAAGAGTATATACTAAAAAAAAAAAAAAACTAAAAAAAAAAATTTTTTTTTTTAGTATATACTATAAAAAAAAAAAAAAAAAATAACAACAACAAAAAACAACAACATTTTTTTTTTTCAAGAGTATATACTACAAAAAACTATAAAAAAATAAAACAAAAAACATTTTTTTTTTTTTTTTCAGATTATCCAAAACAAAAAAAAAAAAAAAAAAATTTAAAAAAAAAAAAAAAATCAAAATCTCACAAAAGCAAAGCTAAATCGAACTTATTCTCGCTTCAAATAAATACAGTCGGCAAGTAATAATCTATAAACTCCAAAACAACTTCCACTATTGAAGTTTACCCATCAATTCAGAATATACTTGTTGGTCTAACTACCTTGTGAAACATTCTTCCATATGTTCTACCTCATTACAAAGCCACGATCTTCGCCTAGGAAATCTGAAGTAAAAACCCATCTTGAAAAAATAACTTTTCATACATACCACGTAGAGTGTGTCCGAACAAAAAAGCACATGTCTCATTTGGTGTGCTATCTCTTTCCTATTGTGTGATATTTGTTTGTTTTCATTGATTGGTGTGATATTTTTAACTTTCTTTTGACATGTTGCATATTGTGCTCGACACACTTTTCACCAAGCAGTTGTTGGCTGAATTTTTCTCAAGCTTCACAGTATTTTCTTTCTTCATCTCTTGACATTTTTGAGGAGAAAGCATCCTTCTGTTTGGGGGTGATAATAACTTGAAGCAAAATTTACGCAGTTTTTAGGTTGTATATAGCTTGTTTATGAATAAGTGTACTTAGTGACAAAGTCTTATTTGCTTTTCTATGATGAAAATTATCTAGAAATCTCACACTAGTATTCAAATTAGGATTTCTTCTTAGAAACTTAATATAATATGTACGCAATAGTTTTTACATCTTTTCTTTAACATTCATGCACGGAGTATCATTGACAACACATTGTATACATTTTTTTCCATGTTTCAAATACCGGCTATGATCATGTCAAGGATATTTTATGTGATGCATTTTGGAAGGATGGAGTACAAGTGAAGAAAGAGGCTCCCGAATTTTTTCACTGATCCGAATGGGGGAAGATTAACACTTCGGCCTGTGGATGTATTGATCTACAGTTGGTTTGAGGGGAGACATGCGTGTTTTGATGTAACTGAGCCTCTCCGCTGGTAGGGCTTTGGGAATGGAATGGATTTTTGAGTTGGGAGAAGCAACTAATAGAGCAGCAAGAAAGGGGAAGATTTGGAAACACGAGGAGGCTTGTAAAGCTAACCAGCATTGTTTCATTCCGTTCAGTTTCGACACTTTTGGTCTCTTGGCACAACAATCTGTTAAGCTCCTTAAGTGATTGCAGAAAAAGTTATGGATCTGCAACCTAATGACAACGGGTTCTAACGAAGTTTGTATTCGGAGGATAGGATTTGCCGCTCAAAAGGACTTGAAGGCCACAAATTTGTTGCACGCTTGTCCTAATTATTTGTAAAACTCGTTATCATTATCCATAAAATTTCCACTTAAAAAAACAACAACAACAACATTTTTTTTTTTTTTATTCAAGAGTATATACTAAAAAAAAAAAAAAAAAAAAAAAAAAAAACTTTTATTTTATTCAAGAGTATATACTATAAATAAAAAAAATAAAAAAAAAAATAAAAACAACAAAAAACAACAACATTTTCTTTTATTCAAAAAAGTATATACTACAAAAAAAAAAAAAAAAAAAAAAATTTTCATTTTTTTTTTTTTTAGAAATTATCCATAAAAAAAAAAAAAAAAAAAAATCCTTTTTTAAAAATAAAACAAATCAAAATCTCACAAAAAGCAAAGCTAACTCAACTTATTCTCGCTTCAAATACAAATCACAAGGCAATACTCTATAAGCTCCAAACAAATTTCCACTATTGAAGTTTGCCCATCAATTCAGAATATAATGTTGGTCTAACTACCTTGTGAAACATTCTTCCATATGTTCTACCTCATTACAAAGCCACGATCTTCGCCTCAGGAAATCTGAAGTTAAAAACCCATTTGAAAAAATTAACTTTTCACGCATATACCACGTAGAGTGTCCGCACAAAAGCACATGTCTCATTTGGTGTGCTATCTCTTTCCTATTGTGTGATATTTGTTTGTTTTCATTGATTGGTGTGATATTTTTAACTTTCTTTTGACATGTTGCATATTGTGCTCGACACACTTTTTCGCCGCTTGCAGTTGTTGGCTGAATTTTTTCTCAAGCTTCATGTGTATTTTCTTTCTTCATCTCTTGACATTTTGAGGAGAAAGCATCCTTCCTCTTTTGGGGTGGTAAGAACTTGAAGCAAAATTTACGCAGCTTTTAGGTTGTATATAGCTTCTTTATGAATAAGTGTACTTTAGTGACAAAGTCTTTGTTTCCTTTTCTATGATGAAAAAATTATCTAGAAATCTCACACTAGTATTCAATTAGGATTTCTTCTTAGAAACTTAATATAATATGTACGCAATAGTTTTTTACATCTTTTCTTCAACATTCATGCACGGAGTATCATTGACAACACATTGTATACATTTTCCATGTTTCAAATACCGACATGATCATGTCAAGGATATTTTATGTGATGCATTTTGGAAGGATGGAGTACAAGTGAAGAAAGAGGCTCCCGAAATTTTTCAATCGATCCCAATGGGGAAGATTAACACTTCGCCCGTGGATGTATTGGTCTACAGTTGGTTTGAGGGGAGACATGCGTTTTTTGATGTAATCGAGCCCCTCCCGCTGGTAGGGCTTGGGAATGGAGTATTTGAGTTGGGAGAAGCAGCAAATAATAGAGCAGCAAAAGGGAAAGATTTTGAAACACGAGGAGGCTTGTAAAGCTAACCAAAGATTGTTTCATTCCGCTCAGCTTCGACACTTTTGGTTTCTTGGCACAACAATCTGTTAAGCTCCTTAAGTGATTGCAGAAAAAGTTATGGACTGCAACCTAATGACAACCGGTTCTAACGAAGTTTGTATTCAGGAGGATAGGATTTGCCGCTCGTAAAGGACTTGACACAAATTTTGTTACACTTTTGTCCTAATTATTTTTGTAAAACTCGTTATCATCCATAAAATCAATAAAATTTCCAACTTAAAAAACAACAACAACAACAAAATTTTCTTTTATTCAAGAGTATATACTACAAAAAAAAAAAAAAAAAAAAAAACTTTTTTTATTCAAGAGTATATACTATAAATAAAAAAAAAAAAAAAAACAACAAAAAAAACAACATTTTTTCTTTTTTTCAAGAATATATATACAAAAAAAAAAAAAAAAAAAAAAAAAAAAAAAAAAAAAATTTTTTTTTTTTTTTAGATTATCCACTACAAAAAAAAAAAAAAAAAAAAAAAACCTTTTAAAAATAAAACAAATCAAAATCTCACAAAAAGCAAAGCTAACTTAACTTATTCTTATTCTTCAAATACAAATAAGCAGCAATACTACTATAAGCTCCAAACAAAATTCCACTATTGAAGTTTATACCATCAATTCAGAATATATACTGTGTTGGTCTAACTACCTTGTGAAACATTCTTCCATATGTTCTACCTCATTACAAAGCCACGATCTTCGCCTAGGAAATCTGAAGTTAAAAAAACCCATCTTGAAAAAATTAACTTTTCAATGCATACCACGTAGGGAGTGTCCGCACAAAAAGCACATGTCTCATTTGGTGTGCTATCTCTTTCCTATTGTGTGATATTTGTTTGTTTTCATTGATTGGTGTGATATTTTTAACTTTCTTTTGACATGTTGCATATTGTGCTCACACACTTTTTTCCGCAGTTGTTGGTTGAATTTTTTTCAAGCTTCATAGGTATTTTTTTCTTCATCTCTTGACATTTTGAGGAGAAAGCATCCTTCCTCGTTTGGGGTGGTAAGAACTTGAAGCAAAATTTACACAAGTTTTAGGTTGTATATAGCTTCTTTATGAATAAGTGTACTTAGTGACAAAGTCTTGTTTCCTTTTCTATGATGAAAATTATCTAGAAATCTCACACTAGTATTCAATTAGGATTTCTTCTTAGAAACTTAATATAATATGTACGCAATAGTTTTTACATCTTTTCTTCAACATTCATGCACGAGAGTATCATTGACAACACATTGTATACATTTTCCATGTTTCAAATACCGACATGATCATGTCAAGGATATTTTATGTGATGCATTTTGGAAGGTCGGAGTACAAGTGAAGAAAGAGGCTCCCGTGAATTTTTTCAATCGATCCGAATGGGGAAGATTAACACTTCGCCCGTGGATGTATTGATCTACAGTTGGTTTGAGGGGAGACATGCGTTTTTTGATGTAACCGAGCCTCCCGCTGGTAGGGCTTGGGAATGGAGTATTTGAGTTGGGAGAAGCAACTAATAGAGCAAAGAAAGAAGGGAAGATTTGGAAACACGAGGAGGCTTGTAAAGCTAACCAAAGATTGTTTCATTCCGCTCGGTTTTCGACACTTTTTGTTTCTTGGCACAACAATCTGTTAAGCTCCTTAAGTGATTGCAGAAAAGTTATGGACTGCAAACCTAATGAATGATGGTGGTTCTAACGAAGTTTGTATTCGTGGAGGATAGGATTTGTCGCTCGTAAAGGACTTGAGTCACAAATTTTGTTACGCGCTTGTCCTAATTATTTGTAAAACTCGTTATCATTATCCATAAAATTTCCACTTAAAAAAAAACAACAACAACAACAAAATTTTCTTTTATTCGAAGAGTATATACTACAAAAAAAAAAAAAAAAAAAAAAATTTTCTTTTATTCAAGAGTATATACTATAAATAAAAAAAAAAAAAAAAAAAACAACAAAAACAACAATATTTTTATTTATTCAAGAGTATATACTACAAAAAAAAATAAAAAAAAAAAAAAAAAAAAAAAATTTCTTTTTTTTTTTTTTTTTTTTAATTATCCATACAAAAAAAAAAAAAAAAAATCCTTTAAAAATAAAACAAATCAAAATCTCACAAAAGCAAAGCTAAATGAACTTATTCTCGCTTCAAATACAAATAAGGCAATAATACTCTATAAAGCTCCAAACAGCTTCCACTATTGAAGTTTACGCCATCAATTCAGAATATACGTGTTGGTCTAACTACCTTGTGAAACATTCTTCCATATGTTCTACCTCATTACAAAGCCACGATCTTCGTCTAGGAAATCTGAAGTTAAAAACCCATCTTGAAAAAAATTAACTTTTCACGTACATACCACGTAGGAGTGTCCAGACAAAAGCACATGTCTCATTTGGTGTGCTATCTCTTTCCTATTGTGTGATATTTGTTTGTTTTCATTGATTGGTGTGATATTTTTAACTTTCTTTTGACATGTTGCATATTGTGCTCGACACACTTTTCGCCGCAGTGTTGGTTGAATTTTTTCTCAAGCTTCACAGGTATTTTCTTTCTTCATCTCTTGACATTTTGAGGAGAAAGCATCCTTCTGTTTGGGGGTGGTAAGAACTTGAAGCAAAATTTACACAGTTTTTAGGTTGTATATAGCTTCTTTATGAATAAGTGTACTTAGTGACAAAGTCTTGTTTCCCTTTTCTATGATGAAAATTATCTAGAAATCTCACACTAGTATTCGAATTAGGATTTCTTCTTAGAAACTTAATATAATATGTACGCAATAGTTTTTACATCTTTTCTTCAACATTCATGCACGGAGTATCATTCACAACACATTGTATACATTTTCCAGGTTTCAAATACGGACATGATCATGTCAATAATATTTTATGTGATTCATCTTGGAAGGATGGAGTACAAGTGAAGAAAGAGGCTCCCGTGAATTTTTTCACTGATCCGAATAGGGGAAGATTAACACTTCGGCCTGTGGATGTATTGATCTACAGTTGGTTTGAAGGGAGACATGCGTGTTTTGATGTAACTGGAGCCTCTCCGTTGGTAGGGATTAGGAATGGAGTATTTGAGTTGGGATAAGCAGCTAATAGAGCAGCAATAGGGAAGATTTGGAAACACGAGGAAGCTTGTAAAGCTAACCAGCATTCTTTCATTCCGTTCGGTTTCGACACTTTTGGTTTCTTGGCACAACAATTTGTTAAGCTCCTTAAGTGATTGCAGAAAGTTATGGACTGCAACCTAATGACAAATTGGTTCTAACGAAGTTTGTATTCGGAGGATAGGATTTGCCGCTCGAAAAGGACTTGCACACGCCTTTGTTACACACTTGTCCTGTCCTAATTATTTGTAAAACTCGTTATCATTATCAATAAAATTTCCACTTAAAAAAAACAAACAACAACATTTTTTTTTATTCAAGAGTATATACTACAAAAAAAAAAAAAAAAAACTTTTATTCAAGAGTATATACTATAAAAAAAAAAAAAAAAAATAACAACAACAAAAAACAACAACATTTTTTTATTCAAGAGTATATACTACAAAAAAAAAAATAAAAAAAAAAAAAAAAAATTTTTTTTTTTTTTTAGATTATCCACTACAAAAAAAAAAAAATCCTTTTTTAAAAATAAACAAATCAAAATCTCACAAAAGCAAAGCTAACCGAACTTATTCTCTTCAAATACAAATAAGCAATACTCTATAAACTCCAAAACAAATTTCCACTATTGAAGTTTGCGCCATCAATTCAGAATATACGTGTTGGTCTAACTACCTTGTGAAACATTCTTCCATATGTTCTACCTCATTACAAAGCCACGATCTTCGTCTAGGAAATCTGAAGTTAAAAACCCATCTTGAAAAAAATTAACTTTTCAAGTACATACCACGTAGAGTGTCCAAACAAAAAGCACATGTCTCATTTGGTGTGCTATCTCTTTCCTATTGTGTGATATTTGTTTGTTTTCATTGATTGGTGTGATATTTTTAACTTTCTTTTGACATGTTGCATATTGTGCTCGACACACTTTTCGCCGCAGTGTTGGCTGAATTTTTTCTCAAGCTTCACAGGTATTTTCTTTCTTCATCTCTTGACATTTTGAGGAGAAAGCATCCTTCTGTTTGGGGGTGGTAAGAACTTGAAGCAAAATTTACACAGTTTTTAGGTTGTATATAGCTTCTTTATGAATAAGTGTACTTAGTGACAAAGTCTTGTTTCCTTTTCTATGATGAAAATTTTCTAGAAATCTCACACTAGTATTCGAATTAGGATTTCTTCTTAGAAACTTAATATAATATGTACGCAATAGTTTTACATCTTTTCTTCAACATTCATGCACGGAGTATCATTGACAACACATTGTATACATTTTCCATGTTTCAAATACCGACATGATCATGTCAAGGATATTTTATGTGATGCATTTTGGAAGGATGGAGTACAAGTGAAGAAAGAGGCTCCCCGAATTTTTTCAATCGATCCGAATGGGGAAGATTAACACTTCGCCCGGGATGTATTGATCTACAAGTTGGTTTGAGGGGAGACATGCTTGTTTTGATGTAACTGGAGCCTCTCCGTAGGTAGGGCTTGGGAATGGAGTATTTGAGTTGGGAGTAGCAGCTAATGGAGCAACAGCAGGGAAGATTTGGAAACATGAGGAGGCTTGTAAAGCTAACCAGCATCGTTTCATACCGTTCGGTTTCGACACTTTTGGTTTCTTTGCACAACAATTTGTTAAGCTCCTTAAGTGATTGCAGAAAGTTATGGACAGCAACCTAATGACAGCTGGTTCTAATGAGTTTGTATTCAGGAGGATAGGATTTGCCGTTCAGAAATGATTAGCGTCACAGCTTGTTACACGCTTGTCCTAATTATTTGAAAAACTTGTTATCATTATCCATAAAATTTCCACATAAAAAACAACAACAACAACAACATTTTCTTTTATTCGAAGAGTATATACTACCAAAAAAAAAAAAAAAAACTTTTATTCGAAAAGTATATACTGTAAATAAAAAAATAAAAAAATAACAACAAACAAAAAAACAACATTTTTCTTTTTTCCAAGATATATATAAAAACTACAAAAAAAAAAAAAAAAAAAATCATCATTTTCTTTTTTTTTTTGATCTACAAAAAAAAAATAAATAAAAACCTTTAAAAATAAAACAAATCAAAATCTCACAAAAGCAAAGCCAACTGAACTTATTCTGGTCAAATACAGTCGCGTGCAATACTCTATAAGCTCCTAAATGCTTCCACTATTGAAGTCTGCGCCATCAATTCAGAATATACGTGTTGGTCTAACTACCTTGTGAAACATTCTTCCATACGTTCTACCTCATTACAAAGCCACGATCTTCGTCTAGAAAATCTGAAGTTAAAAAACCCATCTTGAAAAAATTAACTTTTCACATACATAGCACATAGGAGTATCCACAAAACCAAATGTCTCATTTAGTGCGCTATCTCTTTCCTATTGTGTGATATTTGTTTGTTTTCATTGATTGATATGATATTTTTAACTTTCTTTTGACATGTTGCATATTGTGCTCGGCACACTTTTCGCCGCAGTGTTGGCTGAATTTTTTCTCAAGCTTCACAGGTATTTTCTTTCTTCATCTCTTGACATTTTGAGGAGAAAGCATCCTTCTATTTGGGGGTGGTAAGAACTTAAAGCAAAATTTACGCAGTTTTTAGGTTGTATATAGCTTCTTTATGAATAAGTGTACTTAGTGACAAAGTCTTGTTTCCTTTTCTATGATGAAAATTATCTAGAAATCTCACACTAGTATTCGAATTAGGATTTCTTCTTAAAAACTTAAAATAATATGTACGCAATAGTTTTTACATCTTTTCTTCAACATTCATGCACGGAGTATCATCGACAACACATTGTATACATTTTCCAGGTTTCAAATACCGACATGATCATGTCAATTATATTTTATGTGATGCATTTTGGAAGGCTGGAGTACAAGTGAAGAATGAGGCTCCCGTGAATTTTTTCACTGATCCGAATGGGGCAAGATTAACAATTCGGCCTGTGGATGTATTGATCTACAGTTGGTTTTAAGGGAGACATGCGTGTTTTGATGTAACAGGAGCCTCTCCGTTGGTATGCCTTTGGAATGGAGTATTTGAGTTGGGAGAAGCAGCTAATAGAGCAGCAGCAGGGAAGATTTGGAAACATGAGGAGGCTTGTAAAGCTAACCAGCATTGTTTCATTCCGCTCGGTTTCGACACTCTTGGTTTCTTGGCACAACTATTTGTTAAGCTCTTTAAGTGATTGTAGAAATTTATGGATTGCAACCTAATGACAGCTGGTTCTAACGAGTTTGTATTCAGGAGGATAGGATTTGCCGTTCAGAAAGGACTTTATTTGCGTCCACAAAATTTTTTACAAAAATAACAACTTGTCCTAATTATTTGTAAAACTCGTTATCACTATCCATAAAATTTCAACTTAAAAAAAAACGACAACAATAACAACATTTTCATTTATTCGAAGAGAATATACTACAAAAAATAATAATAATAATAATAATTCTTTTATTCGAAGAGTATATACTATAAATAAAAAAATAGAAAATAACAAAAACATTTTCTTTTTTTCGTAGATTATCCACTACAAAAAAAAAATTCCTTTAAAAATAAAACAAATCAAACTCTCATAAAAGCAAAGCTAACTTAACTTATTCTGCTCAAATATAGTAACTTAAATTGCATCAAGTTTACACCAAAAAACATGTTTTAAAACATCCCAAATTTGAAAATTGTGTCGGTGGTGGTAGGTAGCATTGGTGGTGTTGATATCAATAAGATAAAAATATTTGGAGAAATTAAACAAACAGTTACTTACAAGGAAAAAGGAATTTAAGTACATAAAGGATAATGGTAGCAACCATTCTGCCATATTTTGTTGCATGTTATAATTTTGTCAGAGATATCCTATTTAACTATACTAGCATTTTTTTTTAATAAAGAAAGTGTAAAGCCCGTATTCTAAATATGAATGCTCTTAATCCTTCCAACCTATATATGACTTTGTTCATATCATGAAGTTTATAGAGAAAACTCATTTAAATCTATATAATGGAGATTAAATTACGTTAGACACATTGTCCATTAAAAACTTATATACAGAGGTTACATAAGTTATGATGTTAAATCCTCTCAAGGTCACAATTACATGATATATTCGCTCCTTCCTTTCCTACAATACCTGTTGTTTGTTGTCTACTGTTTCAAAGAGAAGGCTACATAAGTTCTAATGTTAAATCCTCTCATAGTCACAATTACATTATATATTGGCTCTTTCATTCCTTTCCTACAATACCTGTTGTTTGTTGTCTACTGGTTGAAAGAGAACATGCAACCGTTTCACTTTAAGAGCATTGCGTACTATCCATCTCTTTTTAATTGAAGAGCAAGTCTTCAGTGCGCGTGATGTATGGCTACGCACAATTCCTGACCACATATTTTCCAACCCGTAACCGGTAGCCGAAGTGCCCACCTAAGGGTAGCGTTGGCATTTCACATATTTTCATTTATCCCCAATTTATCCTATTTTCTATTCTTCTCAATTAGATTGCGCGCCCAAATCTTTTCACCCCTTTCACCTCTTCTTAAATTCATGGTTAATCATTTACTTCTTTCACTCTCTAAAGTTTACAGCAAGGAAGTAGAGCAAAAAAGAGTGACAGGAACCAACAAAACAATTGTTCTATAAATAGAAAGTATATCATGCTTTATGGATGGTACAATAAAACAATTGTTTAAGATGATAGTATGTCAATAAGAGTTTTATAGTTTTATATGTCATTGGTAGTCAGTATATATGACTATATGTCATACTCAAAAATGTTATGTCACGATTTATATATGACTATATGTCATAAGTGTAGCAATCAAATGTATATGTCATAACAAAATTTATAAGCTTTTATAATCATGCTAGTATGAGTTTTATCGTTGGTAGTATGTCATAAGTGTAGCAATCAACGATATATTAGATATATGTCATACTTTTCATTATGTTAATTTTATAATATATACTATATATGTCATACTTTGTATGTCACATTTTATAACATATGTCAATAAAATACGTTGGTAGTAAAGAATCACTTGATATATATGACACTATATATGTCATACTCAAATGTTATGTTACTTTTTATAACATATATCAATTAGAGTTTTATACGTTCGGTACCAACAATCACAGATAGATATGACACTATATATGTCTTACTCGAATGTTATCTCACTTTTTATATGACTGATAATGTTATCTCATATATATATATATATATCATATTAGCACTCGAATCACTCATACCAGCAAATTCCATTTTGCTGACCCATGTTTGCTTTGTTTTGGCAACGTGGGTGTGTTCTTGGGAACATAGGTGGAAGGCAGTGGAACCACGGCGTTTGATTTGGGATTCTTGCCTGGAGCAGTCCGTTAGTTTTCTTTTAGGTCTGATTCTTATTGGAAGGATGTAATAACGTAGTTTTCTTTTCATATGACATGTGAATACGATGCTGAGGACCTATTATTCTTAGAATGTTATATTGATGATTTTTTATGGAAGATAGACTTGCATAAAGTAATAAAGAGAATTTTTGGAGATTATTTTTGTTGTTAAGATTCTTTATGATGTGGGTTTTAGGTTTTGACATGTGTTGTATCCACCCCGTCATAGCCTGGGTTTTTAGACAATTGAACCAAGTGATGTTTGAGATATTTATATTTCAAATATTCATTTATTTTAATTGTTTAGAAATTCAGGCTATGACATTTTT
Organism: Coptis chinensis; assembly: GCF_015680905.1. Taxonomy (NCBI): domain Eukaryota; kingdom Viridiplantae; phylum Streptophyta; class Magnoliopsida; order Ranunculales; family Ranunculaceae; genus Coptis; species Coptis chinensis. The sequence goes on along the minus strand of NW_028238099.1, from coordinate 152,313 downwards.
GGTATCGGAGCCTAGGTTAGCCTAGATAGTGAAGGTCTAGGTGATCCTCGGATTGTGGTGAATGGGTAGTAGGAGTGTTTCTTTGTGGTATTTGGTTTGGCTTATTGTTTTGTGTGTACTTTTATAGTGGAATGTTGGGATATGATTAGGAAAATAAAATGCTTGTTTTAACGGTTAATTTCTTATGAAATTTATAATCGAATTTTTTTGCATGTTATAGTGTTGTTTTCCTAACAGAGTTTTCTATTTTTAAATAAGTATTGACTAAAGAAGAAATGGTTATTTTAAAATTTCATATTTGAGTAAATTGGAATTATCCAAGGAATAAAGAAACCCTTTTGATAAAGGTTGGATTTGAAATATTTGATATTGTCCAAGTTATGTATATCGTTGGTGTGTGATCCAATATACATAACATCTCTCGGTATGCATCGTTGGAGTTTGATCCAAAGTGTATACATGTACATCGTTGGTGTGTGATCCAAAGTGCATACCACATATTGTTGGTGTTTGATCCTATGTGATGGTAGAGAGTTAGTATGCATCGTGGTGTGTGAACCCGGTGTATATTTGCATATCGTTGGTGTGTGAGCCAGATGCATGCCTCACATTATAGGTGTTTGATCCTATGTGATGGTGGACATAGTGTAGGCCGTTGATAATATGAATCGATCTATACGTTTTATATTTTTATTTTTCTAACATGTGGTGTTTGTGAGACACCGAGAGAAATGTTGATATATGTGTAAACACTAAGGTGGTGGATAAAACATATGAGTTTTTAAACAAATAGTTTTGACAGGAAAGATCGTTAAAAAAGAAATTATAATATGCATATTTTTTAAACGCTTTAGATTAGTTGGGAAATACTAAGAGTGGAACTAACTGCCTCGGTGTGAGAGGAACTACATTGCCTTCTTAGTATGATTTAACTTGAAGAATATGGGTTTTGCTAAATTGTGAAATAATGAGTTTACTTAAGTGTTGACAATTGAATAAATTAATTACATTTATTCTTTTGAGTTGTGTATGCTAGCGTATATATGTATTTCTTGGGTTCAATACGTATATAGACACACTTTCAAAGTATGTGATTTGAATATTAGTATGTCTATCTATATGATATCGTATATGTGTATTCCTTTTAAGGTGTGTATACTTGCATATACACGTTATGTCTCATTTTAATTGTTTGACGCATTTGTTTGGTTAATCTACACTCTACCTTGAATCTCGACGAGATCCTTTTAAGGTGTGTATATTATAACACCCGTGTTTTTCATTCTTTTATTTTCCTAATAATAATAATAATAAAGATAATAATAATAGATAATAGATAAAATAAAATAGGATAAGTGTTAGTGGAAATAGGAGACGTGGGTTTATGGGATAAACCTTCTTCCCTATTTTGGGGGTTTTGTTTTGAACAGAACGGAAAACAGAAAAGAAAAAAAAATAGGGTTGGTCAAAAAAGAGAGTTTTTTTTTTAAAAAAAGAGTTTCCACAGAGAGGAAAAGAGAGAAAGTTTCTTCTTTGGAGATTTTCTTTGCAAATGAGAGCCCTACAAAAAAAAAAAGTAGATAGTTTTCTATTTCACTAAATATGTTCATTATTCTGGTATTAATTAATATTCGTCATGTCATTGGTAAAACTGTCGTTATTAAAACTGATTAAAATCTGTTGAAACTCCAGAAAAATTGAGATTGGATTTGTTGGGGTGAGGTCGTTTAATGGCACGCTGAAAGTTCCTCGCTTTAAAAAACAAACAACAGGGTCCTCAGTATATGTTTTGGAAGTGTTTGTATTTCATTTTTTTTTTGGTTATACTCTTGTTGTGTTGATTGTATAACCGATTAGAGGTAGTGGGTGATGTCGGGGTGTGGATAGCTTCGACAGCTTATTTTCAATGGCGCCCAAGGCTCGACCGAGATATCGACATTACCACTTTTGAACTGCAATGGTTTTTTTGTTTGGTTGTATTGGGTAAGGGATTGTTGGTGATGGGGTAGTGATTTGGGTCGTGTGTGGTGTTTGTTCAAGCTTGAAGGAGGAGTCAAGGGAGGCGTGACTCAAACCCCACAAAAAACGCCATTACCGCCATTCTTTTAATCTTGAGGAAATTGTTTTTGTGTATTCATTTTTCGTATTTGAGCTGTTTGTTTGTATGGAGGGTTGTTGGTTGAATGAATGGTGGTAAGGGGGAAAGTTTGAGAGTGGTTTGAGAGCTTGAAGAACCATTAATGGCGGTCAGAAACTTTTAGATCTAGTTTTGGGTGAGGTTTGGATTGTATGATTTGGGGTTTTTATTTTAATGAATGTTGTTTGGTTTTGGATTTGGGTTAAAATCGGTTTGATGAAGTGAGGGGTATGGCCGATTTTTGGGTGGCCGGTTTTGGTGGTGGAGGGAGAGAACTGCTGGAGGAAGGAGATGACGACTTGGGCCTGGGTCGGTTTCTCTTGGGTTTAGGTTTGTTAGTTGGGCCGAAATGTGTTAGTTGGTTATTAAGTCCTACCCTTCTGCAAAAGAAAGTTAGAACTTCTAACATTTGTCGATATCCTATACGTATTCAGAAGTAAACCGAAACACACTCGCACAATCAACTTAATTTCTCTTATTAATTAATCAATTACTTTTCTTATACACATATTTCACAACCTATGTACCTTAGGTCATTCCCGCCACATTCAAGGAATATCCAACCCTACATTCCCGTACACTCAAGGAATACAACTAACCCGCAAGGCGTACCTTAGTTCCTCTCTAGGGTAGTCTAAACAATCTGGTCATTCATGGCACATTCAATGAATACCTGGGTCATTCATGGCACATTCAATGAATACCCATATATAACGCTAACGGGCCATTTATGGCACATTCAATAAATGCCCACCTAACCTATGACATCAACAGTCATAAAACTCAATTCCAAAACTTGAGGCATGGAAAGTTCTAAAAGAGTGCGGTAAATTTTGTTTACGCATTATTGAACCTTATTTCATATATTATTTCAGAGAACGAAAGAGTATCTTGATTCATGTATTTTTGGTTTACGCGTTATTAATTATATGGATGTCTTAGTGTCATAGCGCCGTATATCATAAGAGATTGAAATATCACATAATAGTTAATACACGTACACACGTATATATATATAGGTCTTAGCCTAAAGTCACCTTTTTTATTACATATTTGTTAGTTTCTGCATGTGTGCTAGGAATTGGTGATTGTTTCACCTTTATGTTTTAAAAATTATTCTTGAGATTCAAAATTAGAAAAGCCAAATAAAAACCGTTGATATTTTTTTTATTATTTTTTTCAAAAACCGTTGCTACAACATGTGTGTTATAATACACCAATTTGCAGAAGAATTTGGCGGAAAAAAAAAATGAATTCTTTGTCAAAAAAATTATACTTGAGATTCCATATTAAAAAAGCAACACAAAAATCGTTGATACAGTACATGTTTTGTAAATACACAAGTTTGCTAAAAAAAATGGGAAAAAAGAGAACTAGATTTTTATAGATTTTAGGTTGCGTAGATTTGTTTTCCGAAACTTGTGGATTTTTTCAGAAGCTTGTATTACTTTTCATAAATCGCCACATTTTGACTTGAGGCTTGTAATTTTCTAGGTTAGTTATATACAAGAATTTGCTCACGTTAATGGTCCTTGATGAAGAATATTGGTTGCTTATATTTCTCTTTGAATTATTTTTATTCCATTGTTGAGAAGTACAACAGCAACTTATCTCTTATCTTGCCCAATCTGACTATCACCTTATTGAGTACATGTTTGTTAGTTTCTGCATGTGTGCTACGAATTGGTGATTATTTCACCTTTATGTCTTAAAAATTATTCTTGAGATTCAATATTAGAAAAGTCATACAAAAACCGTTGATATATACTTTTTTTTTTTCCAAAAACCGTTGATACAGCATGTGTGTTATAATACACCAATTTGCAGATGAAATTTGAAAAAAAAAATACGAATTCTTTGTCATAATAATTATACTGGAGATTCCATATTAAAAAAGCCACACAAAAATCGTTGATATAGCGCATGGGTTGTAAATACACTAGTTTGATAAAAAAAAATGGGAAAAAATAGAACAAAATTTTAATATATTTTAGGTTGCGCAGATTTGTTTTCAGAAACTTGTAGATCTTTTTAGAAGCTTGTATTGCTTTTCAGAAATCTCTCCATTTGGACTTGAGGCTTGTAATTTTCCAGGTTAGTTATATACAAGAATTTGCTCACGTTAATTGTCCTTGATGAAGAATGTTGGTTGCTTATATTTCCCTTTGAATTATTTTTCTCCCATTGTTGAGCAGTACAACAGCAACTTATCTCTTATTTTGCCCTAACTGACTTTCACCTTTTTGAGTACATGTTTGTTAGTTTCTGCATGTGTGCCTGGAATTGGTGATAGTTTCACCTTTATGTCTTAAAAATTATTCTTGAGATTCAATATTAGACAAGCCACACAAAAACCGTTCCTAATTTTTTTTTTCAAAAACCATTGATACAACATGTGTTTTATAATACACCAATTTGCAGATGAAATTGGAAAAAAAAATAAAAAATTATGAATTCTTTGTCCTAAAAATTATACTTGAGATTCCATATTAAAAATGCCACACAAAAATCGTTGATACAGCACATGTGTTGTAAATACACTAGTTTGCTAAAAAAAAATGGGAAAAAAGATAACTGAATTTTAATATATATTAGGTTGCGTAGATTTGTTTTCAGAAACTTGTAGATGATTTTAGAAGCTTGTATTGCTTTTCAGAAATCTCTCCATTTGGACTTGAGGCTTGTAATTTTCCAGATTAGTTATATACAAGAATTTGCTCACGTGAACGGTCCTTGATGAAGAATATTGGTTGCTTATATTTCCTTTGGAATTATTTTTCTCCCATTGTCAAGCAGTACAACAGCAACTTATCTCTCATCTTGCCCAAACTGACTTTCACCTTTTTGAGTACATGTTTATTAGTTTCTGCATGTGTGCTTGGAATTGGTGATTGTGTCACCTTTATGTCTTAAAAATTATTCTTGAGATTCAATATTAGAAAAGCCACACAAAAACCAATGATACTTTTTTTTTTTTTTTTTTTTTTTTTTTTTTTTGTGTTTCAAAAACCGTTGATACAACATGTGTGTTATAATACACCAATTTGCAGATGAAATAGGAAAAAAAAAATACGAATTCTTTGTCCTAAAAATTATACCTAAGATTCCATATTAAAAAAGCCACACATAAATTGTTGGTACAACACATGTGTTGTAAATACACCAGTTTGCTAAAAAAAAATGGGAAAAAAGAGAACTGAATTTTAATATATTTTAGGTTTTGTAGATTTGTTTTCAGAAACTTGTAGATTTTTTTAGAAGCTTGTATTGTTTTCCAGAAATCTCTCCATCTGCACTTCAGGCTTGTAATTTTCGAGGTTAGCTATATACAAGAATTTGCTCACGTTAACGGTCCTTGATGAAGAATATTGGTTGCTTATATTTCCCTTTGAATTATTTTTCTTCCATTGTTGAGCTGTACAACAGCAACTTCTCTCTTATTTTTCGCAATCTGACTTTCACCCCTTTGAGTACATGTTTGTTAGTTTCTTTCGACGCGCAGCTGGAATGTGTCATTGTTTCACCTTTATGTTTTAAAAATTATTCTTGAGATTCAATATTAGAAAAGCCAAATAAAAACCGTTGATATTTTTTGTATTTTCTTTTTCAAAAACCGTTGATACAGCATGTGTGTTATAATACACCAATTTGCCGAAGAATTTGGGAAAAAAAAAAAAAAAAAAAAAAAAAAAAACCAAATTCCTTGTCCTAAAATAATCACCAATTCTAGGCACACATTTGGGCATGAGGCTTGTAATTTTCCAGGTTAGTTATATACAAGAATTTGCTAACGTTAACGGTCCTTGATGAAGAATATTGGTTGCTTATATTTCCCTTTGAATTATTTTTCTTCCTTTGTTGACCAGTACAACAACAACTTATCCATTATCTTGCCCAGTCAGACTTTCACCTTTTTGAGTACATGTTTGTTAGTTTCTGCATGTGTACCTAAAATTGGAGATTATTTCACCTTTATGTCTTAAAAATTATTGTTGAGATTCAATATTAGAAAAGCCACACAAAAACCGTTGATATATTTTTTTTCAAAAAACCATTGATACAGCATGTGTGTTATAATACACCAATTTGCAGATGAAATTGGAAAAAAAAATATATATGAATTCTTTATCCTAAAAATTATACTTGAGATTCCATTTTAAAAAAGCCACACAAAAAGCGTTGATACAGCACATGTGTTGTAAATACAACAACAACTTATCTATTATCTTGCCCTAACTGACTTTCACCTTTTTGAGTAAATGTTTGTTAGTTTCTGCATGTGTGCCTGGAATTGGTGATAGTTTCACCTTTATGTCTTAAAAATTATTCTTGAGATTCAATATTAGAGAAGCCACACAAAAACCATTGATACGGCATGTGTTTTATAATACACCAATTTGCAAATGAAAATGGAAAAAAAAAAAAAAAAAAAAAAATTACGAATTCATTGTCTCAAAAATTATACTTGAGATTCCATATTAAAAATGCCACACAAAAATCGTTGATACAGCACATGTGTTGTAAATACACCAGTTTGCTAAAAAAAAATGGGAAAAAAGAGAACTGAATTTTAATATATTTTAGGTTGCATAGATTTGTATTTACAAACTTGTTGATTTTTTTAGAAGCTTGTATTGCTTTTCAAAAATCTCTCCAGTTGAACTTAAGGCTTGTAATTTTCCAGGTTAGTTATATACAAGAATTTGCTCACGTTAACGGTCCTTCATGATGAATATTGGTAGCTTATTTTTCCTCCATTGTTGAGCAATACAACAACAACTTATCTCTTATCTTGCCCAATCTGAATTTCTCTTTATTGAGTACATGTTTGTTAGTTTCTGCATGTGGTCCAGGAATTGGTGATTATTTCACCTTTATGTCTTAAAAATTGTTCTTGAGATTCGATATTAGAAAAGCCACACAAAAACCTTTGCTAATTATTTTTCGAAAAACCGTTGATGCAGCATGTGTGTTATAATACACCAATTTGAAGATGAAATTGGAAAAAAAAAATATGAATTCTTTGTCCTAAATATTATACTTGAGATTCCATTTTAAAAAAGTGAAACAAAAATCGTTGATACAACACATGTGTTGTAAATACACTAGTTTGCTAAGAAAATGGGAAAAAAGAAAACTGAATTTTAATATATTTTAGGTTACGTAGATTTGTTTTCAGAAACTTGTAGATCTTTTTAGAAGCTTGTATTGCTTTTCAGAAATCTCTCCATCTGGACTTGAGGCTTTTAATTTTCCAGGTTTGTTATATACAAGAATTTGCTCACATTAACGGTCCTTTGATGATGAATATTGGATGCTTATATTTCCCTTTGAATTATTTTTCTTCCATTGTTGAGCAGTACAACAAAAACTTATCTCTTATCTTGCCCAATCTTACTTTCACGTTTTTGAGTACATGTTTGTTAGTTTCTGCATGTGTGCTTGGAATTGGTGATAGTTTCACCTTTATGTCTTAAAAATTATTCTTCAGATTCAATATTAGAGAACCCACAGAAAAACCGTTGATAATATTTTTTTTTTTTTCAAAAACCATTGATACAGCATGTGTTTTATAATACACCAATTTGCAGATGAAATTGGAAAAAAAAAAAAATTACGAATTCTTTGTCCTAAAAATTATACTTGAGATTCCATATTAAAAATGTCACACAAAAATCGTTGGTACAACACATGTGTTGTAAATACACCAGTTTGCTAAAAAAAATTGGAAAAAAGAGAACAAAATTTTAATATATTTTAGGTTGCGTAGATTTGTTTTCAGAAACTCGTTGATCTTTTCAGAAGCTTGTATTGCTTTTCAGAAATATCTCCATCTGGACTTAAGGCTTGTAATTTTACAGGTTAGTTATATACAGGAATTTGCTCACGTTAACGGTCCTTGATGAAGAATATTGGTTGCTTATATTTCCCTTTGAATTATTTTTCTTCCATTGTTGAGCCGTACAACAGCAACTTATCTCTTATCTTGCCCAATCTTGCTTTCACCAATTTGAGTATATGTTTGTTAGTTTCTGCATGTGTGCCTAGAATTGGTGATTGTTTCACATTTATGTGTTAAAAATTATTCTTTAGATTCAATATTAGAAAAGCCACAGAAAAACCGTTGATTTTTTTTTTTTTCAAAACCGTTGATACAACATGTGTGTTATAATACACCGATTTGTAATCGAAATTGGAAAAAAAAAAAACGAATTCTTTGTCCTAAAAATTATACTTGAGATTCCATATAAAAAAAGCAACACAAAAATCGTTGATACAGCACATGTGTTGTAAATACACCAGTTTGCTAAAAAAAATATGAAAAAAGAGAACTGAATTTTAATATATTTTAGATTGCGTAAATTTGTTTTCAGAAACTTGTGGATCTTTTTAGAAGCTTGTATTGTTTTTCGGAAATCTCCACATTTCGACTTGAGGCTTGTAATTTTTCAGGTTACTTATATTCAACAATTTGCTCACCTTAACGATCCTTGATGAAGAATATTGGTTGCTTATATTTCCCATTGAATTATTTTTTTTCCATTGTTGAGCAGTACAACAACAACTTATCTCTTATCTTGCCCAATTTGACTTTCACCTTTTTGACAACATGTTTGTTAGTTTCTGCATGGGTGCCTGGAATTGGTTATTATTTTGCCTTTATGTCTTAAAAATTATTTTGTTATTCAATATTAGAAAAGCCACACAAAAACCGTTGATACAGCATGTGTGTTATAATACACCCATTTGCAGATGAAATTGGAAAAAAAAAATACGAATACTTTGTCCTAAAAATTTGACTTGAGATTCCATATTAAAAAAGCCACACAAAAATCGTTGATACAACACACGTGTTGTAAATACAGCAGTTTGCTAAAAAAAAAAAATAGGAGAAAAGAGAAATGAATTTTAATATATTTTAGGTTGCGTAGATATGTTTTTAGAAACTTGTGGATCTTTTTAGAAGCATGTATTTCTTTTCAGAAATCTATACATTTGGACTTGAGGCTTGTATTTTTCAAGGTTAGTTATATACAAGAATTTGCTTATGTTAACGATCCTTGATGAAGAATATTGGTTGCTTATATTTCCCTTTGAATTATTTTTCTTCCATTGTTGAGCAGTACAAACGCAACTTATCTCTTATCTTGCCCAATATGACTTTCACCTTTTTGAGTACATGTTTGTTAGTTTCTGCATGTGTGCCTGGAATTTGAAATTGTTTCACCTTTATGTCTTAAAAATTATTCTTGAGATTCAATATTAGAAAAGCCACACAAAAACCGTTGCTATTTTTGTTTTCAAAAACCGTTCATACAACATGTGTGTTATAATACACCAATTTGTAGCCGAAACTGGAAAAAAAAAATAATAAATAAATAAACGAATTCTTTGTCCTAAAAATTATACTTGAGATTCCATATTAAAAAAGCAACACAAAAATCGCTGATGCAACACAGTTGTTGTAAATACACCAGTTTCTAAAAAAAATGGGAAAAAATAGAACTGAATTTTAATATATTTTAGGTTGCGTAGATTTGTTTTTAGAAACTTGTGGATCTTTTCAGAAGCTTGAATTGCTTTTCAGAAATCTACACATTTGGACTTGAGGCTACTAATTTTCAAGGTTAGTTATATACAAGAATTTGCTCATGTTAACGGTCCTTGATGAAGAATATTGGTTGCTTATATTTCCTTTTGAATTATTTTTCTTCCATTGTTGAGCAGTACAACAACAACTTATCTCTTATCTTGCCCAATATGACTTTCACCTTTTTTAGTACATCTTTGTTAGTTTCTGCATGTGTGCTTAGAATTGGGGATTGTTTCACCTTTATGTCTTAAAAATTATTCTTGACATTCAATATTAGAAAAGCCACACAAATACCGTTGATACTTTTTTTTTTTTTTTTTTTTTCACTGATACAACAAGTGTGTTATAATACACAAATTTGCAGACGAAATTGGAAAAAAAAAAAAACGAATGCTTTTTCTTAAAAATTATACTTGAGGTTCCATATTATAAAAGCCACGCAAAAAACGTTGATACATCATATGTGTTGTAAATACACCAATTTGCTAAAAAAATGGGAAAAAAAGAGAACTGAATTTTAATATATTTTAGGTTGCGTAGATTAGTTTTCAGAAACTTGTGGAACATTTTAGAAGCTTGTATTGCTTTTCAGAAATCTCTCCATTTGGACTTGACGCTTGTAATTTTCCAGGTTAGTTATATACAAGAATTTGCTCAAGTTAACGGTTCTTGATGAAGAATATTGGTTGCTTATATTTTCCTTTGAATTATTTTTCTTCCATTGTTGAGCAGTACAACCACAACTTATCTCTTATCTTTCCGAATCTGACTTTCACCTTTTTAGTACATATTTGTTAGTTTCTGCATGTGTGCCTAGAATTGGTGATTGTTTCACGTTTATATCTTAAAAATTATTCTTGAGATTCAATATTAGAAAAGCCACACAAAAACCGTTAATACTTTTTTTTTTTTTTTCAAAATCCGTTGATACAACATGTGTGTTATAATACACCAATTTGCAAACGAAAAAAAAAAAAAAAAAAGTCTTTGTCATAAAAAATTATACTTGAAATTCCATATTAAAAAAGCCACACAAAAATCGTTGATACAAAGACATGTGTTGTAAATACACCAGTTTGCTAAAAAAAATTGGAAAAAAGATAACTAAATTTTAATATATTTTAGGTTGCGTAAATTTGTTTTCAGAAACATGGGGATCTTTTTAGAAGCTTGTTTTGTTTTTTCAGAAATCTCCACATTTCGACTTGAGGCTTGTAATTTTCCAGGTTAGTTATATTCAACAATTTGCTCACCTTAACGACCCTTGATGAAGAATATTGGTTGCTTATATTTCCCTTTGAATTATTTTTCTTCCATTGTTGAGCAGTACAACAAAGAACTTATCCCTTATCTTGCCCAATCTGACTTTCACCTTTTTGAGTACATGTTTGTTAGTTTCTGCATGTGTGCCTGGAATTGGTTATTATTTCGCCTTTATGTCTTAAAAATTATTTTTGGGAGTCAATATTAGAAAAGCCACACAAAAACCATTGATACAGCATGTGTGTTATAATACACCCATTTCCAGATGAAACTGGAAAAAAAAATATGAATTCTTTGTCCTAAAAATTATACTTGAGATTCCATATTAAAAAGCCACACAAAAATCGTTAATTCAGCACATGTGTTGTAAATACACCAGTTTGTAAAAAAAAATGGGAAAAAAGAGAATTCAATTTTAATATATTTTAGGTTGCGTAGATTTGTTTTCAGAAACTTGTGGATCTTTCTAGAAGCTTGTATTGTTTTTCAGAAATCTCTCCATTTGGACTTAAGGCTTGTAATTTTCCAGGTTAGTTATATACAAGAATTTGCTCACGTTAACGGTCCTTGATGAAGAATATTGGTTGCTTATATTTCCCTTTGAATTATTTTTCTTCCATTGTTGAGCAGTACAATAGCAACTTATATATTATCTTGCCCAATCTGACTTTCACCTTTTTGAGTATATGTTTGTTAGTTTCTGCATGTGTGCCTGGAATTTATGATTGTTTCACCTTTATGTCTTAAAAATTATTCTTGAGATTCAATAGTAGAAAAGCCACACAAAAACCGTTGATATTTCTTTTTTCAAAAACCGTTGATACAACATGTGTGTTATAATACACCAATTTGTAGACGAAATTGAAAAAAAAAAAAAAAAAAAAAAAAAAAAAAAAATTCTTTGTCCTAAAAATTATACTTGAGATTCCATATTAAAAAAGCCACACAAAAATCGTTGATATAGCACATTTGTTGTAAATACACCTTTTTGCTAAAAAAATTGGGAAAAAAGAGAATTCAATTTTAATATATTTTTTAGTTTATGTGAGATTTGTTTTCAGAAACTTGTGGATCTTTTTAGAAGCTTGTATTGCTTTTCAGAAATCTACACATTTGGACTTGAGGCTTGTAATTTTCAAGGTTTGTTATATACAAGAATTTGCTCAAGTTAACGGTCCTTGATGAAGAATATTGGTTGCTTATATTTCCCTTTGAATTATTTTTCATCCATTGTTGAGCAGTACAACAGCAACTTATCTCTTATCTTGCCCAATCTGACTTTCACCTTTTTGTGTACATGTTTGTTAGTTTCTGCCTGTGTGCCTAAAATTGTGGATTGTTTCACCTTTATTTCTTAAAAATTATTCTTGAGATTCAATATTAGAAAAGCCACACAAAAACCGTTGATATAGGATGTGTTTTATAATACACCAATTTGCATATGAAATTGGAAAAAAAAATTACGAATTCATTGTCCTAAAATTTATACTTGAGATTCCATATTAAAAATGCCACACAAAAATCGTTGATACAACACAAGTGTTGTAAATACACCAGTTTGCTAAAAAATTGGGAAAAAATAGAACTGAATTTTAATATATTTTAGGTTATGTAGATTTGTTTTCAGAAACTTGTTGATCTTTTTAGAAGCTTCTATTGATTTTCAGAAATCTACACATTTGGACTTGAGGCTTGTAATTGCTTTGCAGAAACTTGTTGATCTTTTTAGAAGCTTCTATTGCTTTTTAGAAGCCAGACCAGTTTGCTAAAAAAAATTGGGAAAAAATATAACTTAATTTTAATATATTTTAGGTTGCGTAGATTTGTTTTCAAAAACTTGTAGATCTTTTTAAAAGCTTGTATTGCTTTTCAGAAATCTCTCCATCTAGACTTGAGGCTTGTAAGTTTCCATGTTAGTTATATACAAAAATTTGCTCACGCTAACAGTCCTTGATGAAGAATATTGGTTGCTTATATTTCCCTTTAAATTATTTTTCTTCCATTGTTGAGCAGTACAAATGCAACTTATCTCTTATCTTTCCCAATCTGACTTTCACCATTTTGAGTGCATGTTTCTTAGTTTCTGCATGTTTGCCTGGAATTTGTGATTGTTCACCTTTATGTCTTAAAAATTATTCTTGAGATTCATTATTATAAAAGCCACACAAAAACCGTCGATATTTTTTTTTAAAAAAACAATAGATACAACATGTGTGTTATAATACACCAATTTGCAAACGAAATTGGAAAAATAAAAAATAAATAAATTCTTTGTCCTAAAAATTACACTTGGGGTTCCATATTAAAAAAGCCACATAAAAAACGTTGATACAGCACATGTGTTGTAATTACACCAATTTGCTAGAAAAAATGGGAAAAAAGATAACTGAATTTTAATATATTTTAGGTTGCGTAGATTAGTTTTCAGAAACTTGTAGATATTTTTAGAAGCTTGTATTGCTTTTCAGAAATCTCTCCATTTGGACTTGAGGCTTGTAATTTTCCAGGTTAGTTATATACAAGAATTTGCTCACGTTAACGGTCCTTGATGGAGAATATTGGTTGCTTATATTTTCCTTTGAATTATTTTTCTTCCATTGTTGAGCAGTACAACAACAACTTATCTCTTATCTTTCCCAATCTGACTTTCAGCTTTTTGAGTGCATGTTTGTTAGTTTCTGCATGTGTGCCTGGAATTGGTTATTATTTCACTCTTATGTCTTAAAAATTATTCTTGAGATTCAATATAAGAAAATCCACACAAACACCATTGATACTTTTTCTTTTTTTTTTTTTTTTTTTCCAAAACCGTTGATAAAACATGTTTGTTATAATACACCAATTTGCAGATGAAATTGGAAAAAAAAAAAAAATGAATTCTTCGTCCTAAAAATAATACTTGAGATTCCGTATTAAAAAAGCCACACAAAAATCGTTGATACAGCACATGTGTTGTAAATACACAAATTTGCTAAGAAAAATGGGAAAAAAGAGAACTTAATTTTAATATATTTTAGGTTGCATAGATTTGTTTTCAGAAACTTGTAGATCTTTTTAGAAGCTTGTGTTGCTTTTCAGAAATCTAAACATTTGGACTTGAAGCTTGTAATTTTCAAGGTTAGTTATATACAAGAATTTGCTCACGTTAAAGGTCCTTGATGAAGAATATTGGTTGCTCATATTTCCCTTTGAATTATTTTTCCTCCATTGTTGAGCAGTACAACAACAACTTATCTCTTATCTTGCCCAATCTGAATTTCACCTTATTGAGTACATGTTTGTTAGTTTCTGCATGTGAATTTTTAAAACGAGTTTCGATACCACTCCCACTAAAAGTAGTATCGATACTTATGACACTTGCCTTTTTTTTTTTTTTGTAGAAGGTGTATGGATGATGTAGATAGATGATGTAGATGGATGATGGTCGTTGAACAAAATAGAAGCGTATAAAAATCTAATTATCCCTCAATAAGTAAAGGATGAGTAGGGTATAGTTCAACTTTTAAGTGTATGTTATGTGAAAGACAGGACTGGAAAGTGGGTTTGAGGGATTAAAAACTGTGATTGTAGAGATTTTAGATTCTAATGCTAAACTAAACTAAATTAACTAAACTATTGAGAATTTATAAGAGAGGGAATTCAAGATATTAGAATCTACCAATACTTTTGATCTATGACCTTCTGCTTCATGGTTGTTCTCATAAGTAGACTATAATTAGGCAATCGAGCTAGTGACGATGCCCTCTTGGACAAAATATCGTTAACAAATAACTCTACTTAAAGTTGTTCCTATGTTTATGCTATTAATATCTTCTTTCTTTTATGTGAGCCTGACAAACTATTATTCAACTAATCACCATCTAAGGCAAACAAAAAGAATACTTCCTTTACTCTAAAACAATATACAACTAGAAGAAAAGTAGAGAATAATAGCATACTATTCAATTACAATAAATAAATATTCTAGCATTATATTCAATTACAATAAATAAAAGCATGTCACTAGCCAATATTCAATTGCAATAAATAAAACCCTAAACTAGCATGATATTCGATTGCAATAAATAAAAACCTTAATCTATACTTCCTTCCCCTGGTCTGGGCAATGGAACTAATAACTAAAAACACAAAGAACTAACCTGATTGAAGAACACCATGAACCGGAAGAATCAACGAACCCTAAGAACCGGCTTCATCTCCTCCCATGAAGGAGAAGATTAGCCTTCCATAAAGAAGGAAGAACACGAAGAACGAGAAGAAGAAGAGTCGAAGAACATAAGACTAGAAAGACTAATTTATTAAGACTCGGCTAGTTAAAACCGAATCTTTTATTATTAATCTCTCTCTGCCTCAAGTTCTGGAGACAAGAGTATGAGTAAATTGGCAATTACATGGGGCACTTAGGTCCTCTATTTATAGGGGTTACAATGAGTTCTAGAAGCATTCCAAACCGCCATTTGTTTCCTAATACAAATCAACTTCTTTCAGAGTCCAACTTCGTCTCCAAAACTGAGAAGGAAGTGGCTATAGTGTCATTTCATGCGTTTGGACGCACGATCCATGCGTTCCAGATGCGGAAGTCTATTTTCCCTCTTTTGCTCTATCCTTCTATCCTCTTTCGCGGGCTTTGGTCCAAGCAACGAATCCGTTGGCCTTGGGCTTTCAAATAGGCTTTAAAATAGGTCCAAGTCGCATATTTAATAGCTTCAATTCCTTGGCCTTCTCCATGATTGTCCACGGGGTTCCCATGTGATCCTTAATGCTCCGAATTGCTCCGTTTTACCCCTTTTTCTCTAATATTCCACAAAACTCTCTTTTTCACCTGTAGAATCATAAAACATAACGTACAAATACTATTAGTCCACTAAAATGGCTAAACAAGAGGTATAATCGAGGTTTAAAATGCACTTTTTGAGCACTTATCACACCATTTGAAAATCACTCCTTTTGTGTGTTATTGATGGTATATGGATGATGTAGATAGATGATGGTCGTTGAACAAAATAGAAACGTATCAAAACCTAATTATCTCTCAATAAGTAAAGGATGAGTAGGGTATCATTCCACTTTTAAGTGTATGTTTATATGAAGGACAGGACTGGGAAGGGGGTTTGAGGGATTAAAAACTATGATTATAGATATTTTAGATTCTAATGCTAAACTAAACTAAACTAACTAAACTATTGAGTATTTATAAGAGAGAGAATTCAAGGGATTAGAATCCACCGATACTTTTGATCTGTGACCTTATGCTTCATGGTTGTTCTCACAAGTAGACTACAATTAGGCAATTGAGCGAGTGTCGATGCCCTCTTGGACAAAACATCGTTAACGAATAACTCTACTTAAGGTTGTCCCTATGTTTATGCTATTAATATCTTCTTTCCTTTTGTGTGAGCCTGGACAGCTATTCAATGAATCACCATCTAAGGCAAAAACAAAGAATACTTCCCTTACTCTAAAACAATACACAACTAGAAGAAAAGTATAGAATAATAGTATAATATTCAATAACAATAAATAAAACCCTATTCTAGCATTATATTCAATTACAATAAATAAAAGCATGTCACTAGCAAATATTCAATTGCAATAAATAAAACCCTAAACTAGCATGATATTCGATTGCAATAAATAAAAACCTTAATCTATACTTCCATCCCCTGGTCTGGGCAATGAAACTAATAACTAAAAACACAAAAAACAAACCTGATTGAAGAACACCATGAACTGGAAGAATCAACGAACCCTTAGCACCGACTTCATCTCCTCCCTTGAAAGAGAAGATCAGCCTTCCATAAAGAAGGAAGAACACGAAGAACGAGAAGAAGAAGAGTCGAAAAATATAAAACTAGAAAGACTAATTTATTAAGACTCGGCTAGTTAAAATCGAATCTTTTATTATTAATCTCTCTCTGCCTCAAGTTCTGGAGACAAGAGTATAAGTGAATTGGCAAATTACATGAGGCACTTAGGTCCTCTATTTATAGGGGTTACAATGAGTTCTAGAAGCATTCCAAACCGCCATTTGTTTCCTAATACAAATCAACTTCTTTCAGAGTCCAACTTCGTCTCCAAAACTGAGAAGGAAGGGGCTATAGTATCGTTTCATGCGTTTGGACGCACGATCCATGCGTCTTAGACGCGAGCAATGCGTCCCAGATGCGGAAGTCTATTTTCCCTCTTTTGCTCTATCCTCTTTTGCTGGCTTTGGTCCAAGCAACGAATCCTTTGGCCTTAGGCTTTCAAATAGGCCTTAAAATAGGTCCAAGTCGCATCTTTAATAGCTTCAATTCCTTGGCCTTCTCCATGATTGTCCACGGGCTTCCCATGTGATCCTTAATGCTCCGAATTTCTATGTTTTACCTCTTTTTCTTTAATATTCCACAAAACTCTCTTTTTCACCTGTAGAATCATAAAACCTAACTTACAAATACTATTAGTCCACTAAGATGGCTAAACAAGAGGTATAATCGAGGGTTAAAATGCACTTTTTGAGCACTTATCACAACTCCCAACTAGCCTTTTGCTAGTCTCTTAGCAAATAAGATAAAAAATAGATAAGTGCTCAAAAAAATAGATAAGTGATAAAAAATCGCAATTGCATTTACCATATGCAACAAGGCTTTAAACCTTTAAGTTCCCCAAAAAGGACGAGTTATAGTCTCATTAGGGTTTTCAGGTGATATACCCACAAAATCAATGAATAGCATGTTCAAGAATGATAGTATTTTTCAGAGAGAGAAATTCCTTACCCACTTAGTGCTTACTCTAACAGACGGTCTCCATTGCTAACTATATTGCTGCAAAGACTCATAGATTATAGTTCCTCTTGGTGGTAAGCATCACCTCTGCTCATGGTGCACATACCCAGAGCAGAGGTGATGGCTTCTGGAAGGGATGGTAAGCATTTGAATCACTTAAACTACATTTAAAGCTATTTGTATTATTCATTTTAACTAACATATGCTTTGGTGGGTATCTTTTTGCAGTTGTGCTGCCGTATGTTGTTGTTGCGTGTTGGATGCGTGCTTTTGATGATTGAACTCATTGAAGGACATTTAGTTTTCTTTGTTCGTTTTTCTTTTGGTGTTTTCATTTATGTTTATCATACAGATTTATGTGAGGGAGGCTGTGATTAGAGTGGGTGTTATTGGATTCTTTACTTTGTTTTATATACATGTTTTTAAATAATAGATCAGCTTTCGTAATTTAAAATGAATGTCAACGTACTCCAAAAGTTCAAAGTCTCGTTTATCTGCGGAAATCAGTGTACATACATACGAAGCATATCATATGCCATACTTAGGAACATAACAAAATTTTGTCGCCGTTACTTTGTTGCTAAACCACCTATCAGAAACAAAAAGGTTTCTGCTACTCAGTTTATGCGAGAAGTAGTTTAGGAACAGAGGATATTCTAACCAACTTCATTTTGATAAAAAGAGAGGACTTATGTGGTCAAAGTAGACACACGAGCTTACGTTTTCTTCAAATTAATTCGGGATTCAAAAGGAACACTGAACTGACTGAAGAGGAAAGATGAACCAGAGAACGGTCAATATGGTGGAGTAGAGATGATTGGCTACTTTAGACTTTATAACACTTTTTGATGTTTTCAAAATCTAAAATGCATTGTATCTACCTAAGGAAAAAAGACACAGTTTGATTTGAGTTGATGCTGGACGATGTTTACGGGTACCGAAATCAGTGAAAATAGACGATCTAAAACTTTGGTTGGAACTCCTACTTTGCCGATTAGTTATTGCTTACTGAAGCTACTAGATCAAATTGAGTATGGGATTTTTTTTCCTTGGGCCATTTTACAGATCATTAGTGACTGCTTACTGAAGCTACTTGGACAAATTGAATATGGTAGTCTACGACAGATCAAAATCAATGAAGCTACTACTACCTTCAGATATAAAAGATATCAACTAGGAGTCAAACGACAGAAATTTACAATTATCAGCTGGAAACAAACTATATCCTGGTCTCTTCTTGAATACCTATGGTGGGAATGTGGGATGTTGGTGGTCAAACCACCAAACTAGCCCTTTAAGGTCATGAACAACACATTAAATCAACCACCCCTGTAAGAGTTGAAACTATCCTACCTAGTCCTTGAAACACCACCTTAAACCGACCCCTGTTAGAGTTACAACTTTCAACTTTCATTGGAAACATAATACACAAAAATTAGTGCAAACATAAGAGTATTAGATTTAGTCCCACTGTAACAAGCAGGGGTACGTGTAGAAAACGTTTCAGGGACATTTTGGACCAAGATCCATAAACATAAAGTAACACCAAGTTCTTCATTCCTCTCAATAAACCATTACTGTGGCTAAGAGGCACAAATTATCACAACCTGACTAGAACTTTGAAAAACAAAAAAGTTTAGAGCTATAAACTAACTGAACATATTATAAAAATATGATTATAATAATAATATGATTATAAAGCAAGCCAGCACCCTGACAGTTTTCTGACTCAAAACCCTACAAAGCTGCAAGTAGTTTCCCAAGTTTCCTAGATTCTACATATACATATACATATAAATACACACCAAGTGAGTTTATATCTACAGAGCACCCAGACAGTTCTCCAACTCAAAACCCTAAAGAGCTGCAAGTAGTTCGCCAAGTAAAGATGGGCACATAAGAGATTATCACCTAAAACAACTCATATTAAAATGACCAATCCCTCTGTCATTTGACCATGACTTATTACGCCTAAGAGGCTAAGACAGCCCAAGGAGTTAGCTGAGAATCCTAGCAACTTGTGCACTGCCCTTGACAACATTGCTAATCATAAAAGAACTCAAAACCCTACAGAGCTGCAAGTAGTTCGCCAAGTAAAGATGGGCACATCAGAGATAACCTAAAAGAACTCAGATGAAAATGACCAATCCCTCTGTCATTTGACCATGACTTATCACACCTGAGACCACCCAAGGAGTTAGCTGAGAATCCTAGCAACTTGTGCCTTGCTCTTGACAACATTGCTAATCATACAACCACATTTTCGTATAACGGTACTTTAATTAGACAACAACCTACACTACACAAATGAAAAAGACCAATCCAATTTTGTATTAATCCCCACAAACACTCAGTACTCTGTCGTCAAACCATACTATATACCCAATAACCCAAGCCAACAAACTTCAAAACAACACCTAAATACCCACACTTGCTATAGCCTATACTTGACATAATCAGTTGGAGAGAAATTAATAAGAATTACACATACAACTCACCACACATGGCAGCACAATCCAAACACCCACATTAGATAAGACATAAAGATCAATCTAACCAAGGTCTTATCAACATTCTCACAGATTTAACATTTCAATCATCCCCCCATATCTAAAAAACAATGCATCATAGATCATACCCATTCCAAAGGGTACTTAACATCAAAGGCTCCTAAGAAAGTATTTAATTACTTGGCTTCCGAAATGGCTCCAGTATTAGGCTCCGACTAAACCAAAATTATCGAGATGGTAAAAAGATAAACTAAGCAACAAACAACCAATGGTACATATAGATTTGCCTACAAATCCATTACTTGCAATAACTTATTGGGCAATGAATACATGACACAACCAGTTCAGAATTTCAATATTTTTATCACTAGCATATCGCATAACCTGTATATAGATATTTTTGTCTAGATCAACGTTTTGCTTGTATTTGTTTCATGGAATCAAAATGTATAGAAAACTAGAGAAGAGTCTGTATGAAAGAGGAGGACACAATCTCCACATCTATCACAGAGGGGGAAAAGGAAAAGGCACTGCTTTCCCTTGTTCTCTTCTTTATATCTGAAAATATATCCTTTTTTGGTATCTGATGTTCCTCTTCTCCAAGCATTCTCTAGTCTCAAATGGAATTTAAATTTCCATGAACCAAACAGTCATAACTTCCAGTAAAACCAAACTTATTAACACAATATATGAAATATACTAACAACAGAGTGCAAGGAACGGCCCTATCCTTCTCAGGTGGAAATGACCACTCCCTCCTAGTTATTTCATCATTCTCATTGCCATCAAACAGAGGTTGGGTTTCCTTTGGAGAATTGTTTACCTCTCCTACAAATTCTACCTATTTCTCCCTCTTTTATACCTAATGCCCCACGTTTCGATTCCAAATGTTTTTAATTAGTTTGTTATGTCTCTAACAACAACCACTGCATCTTTTCAACTTGTATTGTATACAATGATATTATGTTTTAATTTTTAAAAACTTTGTTTGACAAATTATTTTTATTTGTTACCGTCCAACATAATTTAGAAAATAAAAATAATAATAATTTTATAATAATACTCTATTTTCACTTGATCTAATAAACTAAATTGCTTGATTCAACCCGGTTATACAGTTTGATATAAAAAAAAGGGGCGATGTTTTTTCGATTCCAAATGTTTTTAATTAGTTTGTTATGTCTCTAACAACAACCATTGCATCTCTTCAACTTGTATTGTATACAATGATACTATGTTTTCATTTTTAAAAACTTAGTTTGACAAATTATTTTTATTTGTTATCGTCCAACATAATTTAGAAAATAAAAATAATTTTATAATAATATTATGTTTTCACTTGATATAATAAACTAAATTGCTTGATTCAACCCTTATTATACAGTTTTGATATAAAAAAGGGGCTTATGTTTTTTCGATTGCAAATGTTTTTAATTAGTTTGTTATGTCTCTAACAACAACCACTGCATCTCTTCAACTTGTATTTTATACAATGATATTATGTTTTCATTTTTAAAAACTTTGTTTGACAAATTATTTTTATTTGTTATTGTCCAACATAATTTAGAAAATAAAAATAATAATAATTTTATAATAATATTCTGTTTTCACTTGATATAATAAACTAAATTGCTTGATTCAACCCGGTTATACAAATATAAAAAAAATGGGCTTATGTTTTTTTTCGATTGCAAATGTTTTTAATTAGTTTGTTATGTCTCTAACAACAACCATTGCATCTCTTCAACTTGTATTGTATACAATCATATTATGTTTTCATTTTTAAAAACTTAGTTTGACAAATTATTGTTATTTGTTATCGTCCAATATAATTTAGAAAATAAAAATAATAATAATTTTAAAATAATATTCTGTTTTCACTTGATCTAATAAACTAAATTGCTTGATTCAACCCGGTTATACAGTTTGATATAAAAAAAGGGGCGATGTTTTTTCGATTGCAAATGTTTTTAATTAGTTTGTTATGTCTCTAACAACAACCACTGCATCTCTTCAACTTGTATTGTATACAATAATATTATGTTTTCATTTTTAAAAACTTAGTTTAGGGTTTATGGTTTAGGGTTTAGGGTTTAGGGGTTTTTTTAGGGTTTAGGGTTTAAAATGAATGTCAACTCCAAAAATTCAAAGTCTCGTTTATCTGCGGAAATCAGTGTACATACATACGAAGCATATCATATGCCCTACTTAGGAACATAACAAAATTTTGTCGCTGTTACTTTGTTGCTAAACCACCTATCAGAAACAAAAAGGTTTCTGCTACTCAGTTTATGCGAGAAGTAGTTTAGGAACAGAGGATATTCTAACCAACTTCATTTTGATAAAAAGAGAGGACTTATGTGGTCAAAGTAGACACACGAGCTTACGTTTTCTTCAAATTAATTCGGGATTCAAAAGGAACACTGAACTGACTGAAGAGGAAAGATGAACCAGAGAACGGTCAATATGGTGGAGTAGAGATGCTTGGCTACTTTAGACTTTATAACACTTTTTGATGTTTTCAAAATCTAAAATGCATTGTATCTACCTAAGGAAAAAAGACACAGTTTGATTTGAGTTGATGCTGGACGATGTTTACGGGTACCGAAATCAGTGAAAATAGACGATCTAAAACTTTGGTTGGAACTCCTACTTTGCCGATTAGTTATTGCTTATCAAGCTACTATATCAAATTGAGTATGGGATTTTTTTTTCCTTGGGCCATTTTACGATCATTAGTGATCAAGCATCAGCTACTTGGACAAATTGAATATGGTAGTCTTTACGACAGATCAAAAATCAATGAAGCTACTACTACCTTCGGATATAAAAGATATCAACTAGAGTCAAACGGCGTAAATTTACGCTTATCACCGAAACAAACTATATCCTGGTCTCTTCTTGAATACCTATGGTGGGAATGTGGGATGTTGGTGGTCAAACCACCAAACTAGCCCTTTAAGGTCATGAACAACACATTAAATCAACCACCCCTGTAAGAGTTGAAACTATCCTACCTAGTCCTTGAAACACCACCTTAAACCGACCCCTGTTAGAGTTACAACTTTCAACTTTCATTGGAAACATAATACACAAAAATTAGTGCAAACATAAGAGTATTGGATTTAGTCCCACTGTAACAAGCAGGGGTACGTGTAGAAAACGTTTCAGGGACATTTTGGACCAAGATCCATAAACATAAAGTAACACCAAGTTCTTCATTCCTCTCAATAAACCATTACTGTGGCTAAGAGGCACAAATTATCACAACCTGACTAGAACTTTGAAAAACAAAAAAGTTTAGAACTATAAACTAACTGAACATATTATAAAAATATGATTATAATAATAATATGATTATAAAGCAAGCCAGCACCCTGACAGTTTTCTAACTCAAAACCCTACAAAGCTGCAAGTAGTTTCCCAAGTTTCCTAGATTCTACATATACATATACATATAAATACACACCAAGTGAGTTTATATCTACAGAGCACCCAGACAGTTCTCCAACTCAAAACCCTAAAGAGCTGCAAGTAGTTCGCCAAGTAAAGATGGGCACATAAGAGATTATCACCTAAAACAACTCAGATTAAAATGACCAATCCCTCTGTCATTTGACCATGACTTATTACGCCTAAGAGGCTAAGACAGCCCAAGGAGTTAGCTGAGAATCCTAGCAACTTGTGCACTGCCCTTGACAAAATTGCTAATCATAAAAGAACTCAAAACCCTACAGAGCTGCAAGTAGTTTGCCAAGTAAAGATGGGCACATCAGAGATAACCTAAAAGAACTCAGATGAAAATGACCAGTCCCTCTGTCATTTGACCATGACTTATCACACCTGAGACCACCCAAGGAGTTAGCTGAGAATCCTAGCAACTTGTGCCTTGCTCTTGACAACATTGCTAATCATACAACCACATTTTCGTATAACGGTACTTTAATTAGACAACAACCTACACTACACAAATGAAAAAGACCAATCCAATTTTGTATTAATCCCCACAAACACTCAGTACTCTGTCGTCAAACCATACTATATACCCAATAACCCAAGCCAACAAACTTCAAAACAACACCTAAATACCCACACTTGCTATAGCCTATACTTGACATAATCAGTTGGAGAGAAATTAATAAGAATTACACATACAACTCACCACACATGGCAGCACAATCCAAACACCCACATTAGATAAGACATAAAGATCAATCTAACCAAGGTCTTATCAACATTCTCACAGATTTAACATTTCAATCATCCCCCCATATCTAAAAAACAATGCATCATAGATCATACCCATTCCAAAGGGTACTTAACATCAAAGGCTCCTAAGAAAGTATTTAATTACTTGGCTTCCGAAATGGCTCCAAAGATAGGGGCTCGGACTAAACCAAAATTATCGAGATGGTAAAAGATAAACTAAGCAACAAACAACCAATGGTACATATAGATTTGCCTACAAATCCATTACTTGCAATAACTTATTGGGCAATGAATACATGACACAAACCGGGGTTCGGGAATTTCAATATTTTTATCACTAGCATATCGCACAACCTCGTATATATAGATATTTTTGTCTAGATCAACGTTTTGCTTGTGTTTGTTTCATGGAATCAAAATGTAGAAAACTAGAGAAGAGTCTCAGATGAAAGAGGAGGACACAATCTCCACATCTATCACGAGGGGGAAAAGGAAAAGGCAATCGCTTTCCCTTGTTCTCTTCTTTAGATCTGAAAATATATCCTTTTTTGGTATCTGATGTTCCTCTTCTCCAAGCATTCTCTAGTCTCAAATGGAATTTAAATTTCCATGAACCAAACAGTCATAACTTCCAGTAAAACCAAACCTATCAACACAATATATGAAATATACTAACAACAGAGTGCAAGGAACGGCCCTATCCTTCTCAGGTGGAAATGACCACTCCCTCCTAGTTATTTCATCATTCTCATTGTCATCAAACAGAGGTTGGGTTTCCTTTGGAGAATTGTTTACCTCTCCTACAAATTCTACCTATTTCTCCCTCTTTTATACCTAATGCCCCACGTTTCGATTCCAAATGTTTTTAATTAGTTTGTTATGTCTCTAACAACAACCACTCATGCATTTTTCAACTTGTATTGTATACAATGATATTATGTTTTAATTTTTAAAAACTTTGTTTGACAAATTATTTTTATTTGTTACCGTCCAACATAATTTAGAAAATAAAAATAATAATAATTTTATAATAATACTCTATTTTCACTTGATCTAATAAACTAAATTGTTTGATTCAACCCGTTATATACAGTTTGATATAAAAAGGCGATGTTTTTTTTCGATTCCAAATGTTTTTAATTAGTTTGTTATGTCTCTAACAACAACCATTGCATCTCTTCAACTTGTATTGTATACAATGATACTATGTTTTCATTTTTAAAAACTTAGTTTGACAAATTATTTTTATTTGTTATCGTCCAACATAATTTAGAAAATAAAAATAATTTTATAATAATATTATGTTTTCACTTGATATAATAAACTAAATTGCTTGATTCAACCCGGTTATACAGTTTGATATAAAAAAAAGGGCGATGTTTTTTCGATTGCAAATGTTTTTAATTAGTTTGTTATGTCTCTAACAACAACCACTGCATCTCTTCAACTTGTATTTTATACAATGATATTATGTTTTCATTTTTAAAAACTTTGTTTGACAAATTATTTTTATTTGTTATTGTCCAACATAATTTAGAAAATAAAAATAATAATAATTTTATAATAATATTCTGTTTTCACTTGATATAATAAACTAAATTGCTTGATTTAACCCTTGGTTATCTGATTTTGATATAAAAAAGGGCGATGTTTTTCGATTGCAAATGTTTTTAATTAGTTTGTTATGTCTCTAACAACAACCATTGCATCTCTTCAACTTGTATTGTATACAATGATATTATGTTTTCATTTTTAAAAACTTAGTTTGACAAATTATTGTTATTTGTTATCGTCCAATATAATTTAGAAAATAAAAATAATAATAATTTTATAATAATATTCTGTTTTCACTTGATCTAATAAACTAAATTGCTTTATTCAACCCGGTTATACAGTTTGATATAAAAAAAGGGGCGATGTTTTTTCGATTGCAAATGTTTTTAATTAGTTTGTTATGTCTCTAACAACAACCACTGCATCTCTTCAACTTGTATTGTATACAATAATATTATGTTTTCATTTTTAAAAACTTAGTTTGACAAATTATTTTTATTTTTTACCGTCCAATATAATTTAGAAAATAAAAATAATAATAATTTTATAATAATATTTTGTTTTCACTTGATCTAATAAACTAAATTTACAACACAGACTCTTAACAAGGTATGCACTACTATTGGCCTTGATTTTTTCATGTGAATGTCATATACTGTTTACCGGTTTCCTTTATGAGGTGTTTCATATTTTCATGTACGGTTGGATATGTAAACAATGTATATTTTGATCAAATAAGAATTGTTACTTATAGTGTTTTGTAATTGAAAATTTGGTATTAAGTAACTAAAAACTAATATTAGTTGTACTAATAAAAGTCATTTATATATTAGACCTCCTTAACAAATTTGATGTTATCCTTTCATTTTTTAAATTTAGTTAATTATTTGTGTGTTATATGGTTGATTGGTTGAGGGTTTCAAACATTTGGCCTTGAAGCTGTGGGTAGTGGTTTAGTAATTAATAATTTGGTTTTTCCTCATTTAGTGTTGGGGGTTCTAATTGTCCATTCTGTCCATATCGTTAAACATATGCATTTCCAAGAGAGACCAACCCGAAAGAAGTAGCTAGCAAAGGACAAACTGTATAACATTCTCTTAAGGCAGGTACGTCTCCCATCAGTGCATGTATTATGCTAACATCACAAATGATGATTTCTTAACTTCGATTTTTTGTTGGGTATGCAGGCTGTAGCTAAGAGTAACATTTCTAAATGGAAATGTTATGAAAGGATGGGCAGGATCTTTGGTTAAACCTGCATTGTTTGATGTTGTTGTTGCTGTCATTGTTGTGACTAGCTCCGACTTCTGAATTGGCTAAATTGAGTAGTGTATTTATTTGTCTCATGAGCCATGTCATACCATTGCAACCGACCTCGTGGCTTAGCATTTTGTGCATGTTTTTAGCCAGGTCTTTGTAGTTTTAAGAGTTTTAGAGAAGTTGTTGTATCTTTATTGCTTTTTAACTATTATAAGAAAGCAAGTCAAAAAGAAAAGAATGGTGTCCGTCACTACTTTCGAACAATGTGTGCAAGTGTTGGATATTCTAAATTGTTAACTCTTCTCTTGGTCATGCTTCCTTCTCTGTTTTCTATTGGACTCTATTATCTGTCATAGGTTTTAGGAGATCTATTATCCCACCTATTAGCCGGATTTAGAAATCTTTGATCAATGGCTAAAGTATAAAGTTTAATCATGTGGACAAATAATGGTGGCCAGTCATTCATAACTTTCATTATGGGTAATAGGTATTGACACATTTTACAGAGTGATTTTCAATTTATCTTCTATGTTTTCTTTGTACATTTTTATGGATTTAAAGCAATTATTTGCTCTTTAACTTTGATCTTAACTTTCGTATATCATTCGTGTTTTGATGCAATCGTGGAGAGAAGGGGTGGCCCTGCTTGCTTTCATGCTCACGATTATTGTTATCTGAAAAGATATAGTTGGGAGCAAACGACTCTAGAAATGGTATACAAGCAAGCTCCTCTGAACTCGCTTCATCTTCTGCCTCCTCTTAATCCACGACCAGAGGTTCTAAAGTTATATTTTCAAAACCAAAACAAATAAACACGCCACGCTACGCATGTATAAAACTCTTAGATGTTTGAAACCTGGAAAGTACATCTACTCTCCACATTAAGCAGTTAATGTATATCTGAATTTATCATTTATTTATTTTATTGTCAACAACAATTTATTAGCCCATTAGGTCACATTATCTCTTCTGTCTATGTTTGTCTCTTTCATTGGTGTAAATTTATATTATGATTTTGTAACAAATGAAGTCTTTTCCCTTAAGGCGAAAAATATGAAAGAGCCCCTAGAGCCGGAATACAATTTTAACAACATGATGGATCTATCATTTTTTATTTTTTATTTTTTTTGGCAAAAGCCTCCAGAGGGGAGGGGGTTTGGCACTCTAAAGGAGATTTTAACAAAGTTGATGCCCATAAAGCTATCTGATGCCCATGAAGCCATCAACAAGAGAGCAATGAAAACGTTGTGGAATAATCATCTCATGGGAAATACACCCCAGATTACAAGGCATAATGGCCAGTTTGGAAATTCCACAAACAAGATCAATCCTATTTTCACTACATGGCTCAAAAGAGACCAAATGTTAATGATCTGGATCAACGCTACTTTGTCAAATGAAATACTTCCTTATGTTGTTGGTGTCACCTCATCAAGGCAATTGTGGTTACAACTGGAAAAGAGGCTATCTACTCTTTCAAGGTCTCATATTAATCAATTAACTCAAGGCACAACTTCAATCTTTAAGAAAAGGGAATCTTACTATGGCGCAATATCTTTAGAAGCTTAAATTTCTTGCTGATAGCCTTGCTGCATCTGGTGAACAAGTTTCTGATGTTGATATGGTTTTTCATACACTAAGAGGTCTTCCATAGGAGTAAGCGGCTTTTTCTACTTCCATAAGGACTAGGTCGAACAATGATCCAGTACAAGTTGATGAATTACATAGCCTTGTTATCAGTGAGGAACTGTCAATACAAGATCTTAGAGGCAATATTCAAGCTGATCCAGTGCAAGCTTTTGCAGCTTTTAATCAAAATCAAAATCAGTCAAATTGGCAGAGGAAGAGGGTTTGATAATTACAGCAGCAACAGAGGAACCGGTCGAGGTTTTTATAGAGGCAATGCCAGAGGAAACTATAGAGGCAGAGGAAATAGTTTCACTAATGGTAACAACACTGGCAGAGGAAATGGACTTAGCTACAACAACAATACCAGCACCTCTAATGGTTACTATAATGTCTCACAAGGTCGCCCTCAATGTCAGATTTGCACTAAATTTGGGCACTTGGCAATTGACTGTCACAATCGCATGAACCACTCCTATGTAGGACGAATTCCACCTACTTACAAGGGTTGTTTTGTGTAATTAGTATATTGCTTGAAAAGGGTTGTTGACGAATCGAATCGATGTTTGCATTTTTAGTTCTTTTTAACATTTGGGGATGTTAATTTTTGCGGTTTGGAGGGATGGAATGTGATGATACGCATGCAGAACGTTTTGTTCTGGTTTTGTAGTTGTTGAATTCCATTTAATGACAATGTTATTTTTTGTTATTTCTTTTTTTAAGGTTTGATTGCTGTGCATTTTAGCTACAGATTCCAAACTTATCTAAATCATAGAAGTTATTTAAAATGGGGCATTTAGGACTCTGGACCTTAAATATATATGGATAAATGTTTAATTGCTAATGAATAATTGCCTTGGTGTAGTCTTTCAGCGTTCATTGGTGTATGTTTCAGTTCAATGAATCATCTTTGTTATAGATCCTAGGGTAATGTAAGTATGAGCACACAATCTGCTAAACTTCTGTTACCTGCATTCACACAAGAATTATTGTTTTTCCTTGGCGCTTAGAGAAAGTTCTAGCTTGTGCAGTAGCTTGTGTTCCTCAATGTTCCCTAAATCTACTTGGCCACCTTTGCGGTGAAGTAAAAGAAGGTGGTAAATATAAAGAATGCTTGGGTATCTTATCTCCAATCTATAGAGAATAACTTTTAGAAATGCTGGAGAATATAACAAAAAGTACAGGCTACGAATAATCCCAGTAAAAGATCTCCCCATTGGAGATCTAACCTTGCTATGCTATATATAACCACAAGCATTTGGAGGAAGAAAAGGTACGTAAAATGGGGCAAGTTCCATCACAAAACGAAGATGCTAAGCCTAAAGCTGTCGAACAAGAGCAGAACAAACCACTCCCCACAACTTCTAAGACTACAGAGGTGAAAGAAAAGGAAGGTAAAACGGGACAAGTTCCATCACAAAACAAAGATGCTAAGCCTAAACCTGTCAAACAAGAGCAGAACAAACCAGTCCCCATAACCTCTAAGACTACAGAGGTGAGAGCAGCACCAAAGCTGCCTTACAACTATGAAAACATAATAAAACATGCTGATTCACCTATCAACTTTTCAGATCAGTTGTTTGACCAACTTCATTCTGGAGTATTTTTGAACCAGAAGGCAAAGGCAAGTTCCTGAACTTTGTCTGAGCGATTAACTAGCCATTCTTGTTTGCTTTTGTTCGTCATCATTTTGTTACTATCATATTTACTATCACTGAATTGCTACAAATTTTTTTACTTGTGTAGAAATACTGGATTGAGAAGGAAACTGGGCTTAATTGCTTCATGCTGTATGCAAGAGATCTTCTAATCACTTGGGCGGAGGACAAGAGCTATTGGCATTGGCCTTGTCTAAATGACACTAGGTAAAAAAAATGTATAGATCAAAATCTTTCATATATCAAATATAGATGAACTAGAAAGAACACAAAAGTATGTATACAACAATAAATTGCATTCTTTGAAACGATTAAAATAGTAATAAAATGATGAAATATTGTTATCTTTCGGAGAAACGAAATCTAACTATAATTCTTTTTCCCCTGGACAGTGAAGCTAATGTTGATGTGGCCGAACTTTTAAATGTATGTTGGCTTGAGGTTCACGGAAAATTTTCCACATCAAACCTCTCTCCAAACACTATGTATGAAGTTTTATTTCTAGTGAAACTGATTGATCCAGCATATGGATGGGAAGTCCCAGTGAATCTAAGGCTCATGCTTCCAAATGGAGAAACAAAAGAACACAAAGAGAGTCTATTGACAAAGCCTAGAGCTCAATGGATTGAACTTCAAGCAGGGGAATTTTATACATCCCCTGATAAATTGGGAGACATGGAAATCTCCATGTTTGAATATGAAGGAGGGACATGGAAAAAAGGACTTGTTATTAAAGGTGTTGTGATTCGACCAAAGAAACACTCCTCAAGTAAATGATGATTTCCTTTTGAGGTAGTCCGTGTTCTACTTGCAAATAATGCAATAGTTACTTATACGCAACATATCCATTTCCAACCTAACAAACTTCTACTCTAAACACAATTATCCACATATGTTATAAGATAAACTTGTCTAAATGATCCAAATAGTTCAGAATGAAATCAATCCTACACATACTGTAAATATCATCAAAACATGCATCATCATATCCATTTTCCACTCAAACAGAAACAACTACCTACATTACCAACAACTAAACATACTTCAAAACTATAAACACAATAAACCTCAAATAGTAAACTTTAAATACTTGAAAATATCTCAAAACTCATAATACTCCATAACAGAAACAAAACCAAAGTCTCAAAATTAGACAATAACCAAATCTCAAACCAAACCTCAGAACCTGAGCTTAGAAAAGAACCACCTGTTCTTCCCAGTCTTAAACCTTTCCTCAAACCTAGCTTTAACCTCTTTAGCAGCAGTAACCTTCTTATCCCTTGACCCAAATGTTTCCAAGCTAGCTACATCTTTCAAATCAACATCCAATGTATACCTAGTTGGCATTATGTGATTATAATTCACAAGCTTCACAAATGTTTTCACACGAGATTTCTTAGCTGTTTTTTTGGCTGAATCTTTTCGAATCACTTTTTAGGGTATTTTGAGATACCAGCTACTAAACAATGTCCATATGGTCTGTCACGTGTTCCATCATCATATGATTTGATTATCACTGCCTTACGACCTGCGTATCGGCCTTGTAGAACAATCACAGCTTTGTTTGGTTTCAGAAATTTCACCATTTTCAGACGTCTCCTCTTTTTTCTCTCTGGTTTTTTAGGGTTTTGAGGGGAGAGCTGGAAATGAGAGAATGAGTTGTATTTATAGTGAAGTGGGAATTAGGGTTTTGTCTGTTTAGTTGGGCTAGGTCTTGGGCTTTTTATTTTTGGGCTGGACTTTAATGTGTGGTTAGGCCCACGAGTCAGCAGCAAGTCTAACTTTAAGTCTCTGACTACTTTAAAGAGAACTAGCTAACTGGCACGTGTCCACGCCACGTGTATGGTCAGTTGATTTGGGCGGGCAGTACAAAAATATAATTTTTGGTCAGTATCAATTTTGTAATTTCTTGTAAAATTGAGGGCAGTGTGATAAATCAAGAGAGAAGCGCCTGAATTTTACTGTACAAATGGACATTTTTACCCTTCTCTCACATATGTTATTACAAACCTCAATTCCAACATAACCGTACTAATCAAAATCAGATAGGAGTATAATCGAGAAAACAGCTACTGTTAACCGAATCGGAAACAGCTATCCGGTTTCGATTATTACGATTATGTTGGAATTGAGGTTTGTAATAACATATGTGAGGGAGGGGTAAAACCGTCTATTTGTACAGTAAATTTTAGACGTTTCTCCCATAATTTATCATACAAACAATTACGAAATTGTAAAAGAGGGGTAAAACCGTCTATTTGTACAGTAAAATTTAAACGTTTCTCCCTTAATTTATCATACAAACAATTACGAAATTTTCACCGACCGAAAATTGTATTTTTGTGCTGCCCTGCCCAAAATAACTAACCACACACCTGAAAATAACTAGTCTCAATAAAGAAAAGTCGGAAGTGTTCGATTTAGCGACAAGTCAACAACTATGTAACGTCATATATATTAGTTGACAACTATAAGCAATAAACGAAACGATTAAACAATAGGATCTTCATCACCAATATTTTTGCCATTAATATACACACGGATGTACAATATTATACATACATTTACTTCCAAAGGATTATACATGAATGATGAATATATACATTATATGCGCCTCCTTTGAAGACCAACATTATACTTTATAGACTCCATAATATGTACATACAAAGATACCCGAGCTTGATACTGCCTTTGTCCAACTCATTTAAGCACAAAGTTGATACACTCAACACGCTCTAAGTTCAACATGTTGCTTTCCCTCGCTACGTGGGTGAAGAACGATGGTAGCACATGCCTTTTCCCCGAGATGAACGATCCTTGCACATATGAGAAACCGATATTGAGTTCAAGGAAGGCTTCTTCTCGGTCGGATCACCCAGTCATCTTGGTCTTCCGAGATGACTTCCCAATCTTCTTCGGTGAAATTATATGTGTGCCGCCTTCTTGGCGCTTTAACCATTTCAAAGGTGGTTGGTAAGATTACAAAATCGTTTTATGGGTCATAGAAAGGATGCGGATCACCGACCTAAGCCGATCTTTGAAGTATCCGAAATACATGTCTATCGCAGATTATCCCTCGGTGATCCCCATGGACTCGACTCTAGCCATCGCATTAAGCCCATCTGCGCAAATAAGGGGAAACTAACTTTCGAAAAACTATATAATCATTTATAATGTTCAAGCCGCTTAACCGACATATTATCATTTATGAAAGAAGACAATTATATCCACCTAAAAGTAGCAAATAATTCATTTTTCATTAAAACATATAGATGTCATCTAAGAAGGTTTACTTGGAAAAGAATATAGCATACCTTTGTTGATTCCAATCGAACAGTCCCATCACCATCAACATATATGTAATTAGCCTGAGTATAAACAAAAACTTGTTAATGTTCACATTGGTATAATACAAGTGAAATTTCATCTCAATTATAATTAGAAAAACTGAAGAAGTTTTAAAACCCATAAAGAAGACAATGACAATGAGTTCATCCCAAATATATGATCGAGGGCAATGCAGGATTAAGAAAGAAGAAAAGAATGAGAAATTTTACTCAGAGTGCAAAAATAATTCACTGCTTTTACCATACAAAACAACAGTAAACATATTTATTCAAATCAGACTGGAAATACGGTCAATAGTATGCCATCCTTGAATACTACGAACTTACATCTAATTTTATTCAAAAACAATTCATATT
This sequence comes from Coptis chinensis, assembly GCF_015680905.1. NCBI lineage: Eukaryota > Viridiplantae > Streptophyta > Magnoliopsida > Ranunculales > Ranunculaceae > Coptis > Coptis chinensis. The sequence continues at coordinate 118,034 of NW_028238099.1, read as the reverse complement.
TAAGATTGGAACCGTTTAAGTTAAGATTGGTGAATTTTTAATACAAGTCATGGTGCACATTAGTAACATACTATGATACTAGTCAATGGTCTTAGTAAAACTCGTCGATTTATTTTGGTTGTTATGTTTAATAATAGAAGTTTAATTGAAATTTTGTGGGAATGCTCAATGTGGTGAAGATGATATTGAAGCTACTTAAATAGCAAGACATTCTCAATCATAATAAAATAATTATAATAAGCACTACTTAAAATGCAAAACTATATTTGTCGAGATATTATATTCTCCCTATATATAATACAACTATATTTCGAGGTTATTTCAATGCATTTGTATCAAATTTCTAATTTTACGTTAATTATTCTTTGAGGCTAGTTCAATGTATGTAGTTGGATCTAGTTTCCGATTTTCCATTAATTATTCTCTGAGGTTAATTCAATATAGTTGTATCAAGTTTTTGATTTCCCGTTAATTATTATTTGAGGTTAGTTTAGTGCAGTTGCACCAAGTTTACAATTTTCCGTTAGTTATTCATTAAAATTAATTCAGTGCAGTTCCATCTAGTTTTCAATGTTTCGTTAATGACTCTTTGAGATTAGTTAATTGCATTTGCATTAAGGTTCCAATTTTCCGTTAATTACTCTTTGAGGTTAGTTTAATACTTCTGCATCCAGTTTCTGATTTCCCGTTAATTACTTTTCAAAGTTAGTTCGCATCTAGTTTCCAATCAATTTCCGGTTATTTATGCTTTGAGGGTAGTTCGATGTAGTTACATCCGGTTTTCGATTTCTAGTTAACTATTCTTTAAGTTATTTTAATGCATTTGCATCCAGTTTCTGATTTTCCGTTAAATATTCATCAAGGATATTGCATCCAATTTCTGATTTCCCGGCCTGTTAGTTAATATATGATTTTAGTTTAATACAGTTACATCCAATTTTCTCTTTTCCGTTAATTATTCTTTGAAGTTAGTTCAATGCAGTTGCATCCAATTTCTGATTTTCTATTAATTATTTTTCGAGGTTAGTTTAATGCATTTGCAGCAAGTTTTCGATTTCTCGTTAATTATTTTTTGAGGTTTGTTTAATACAGTTGCATCAAATTTATGATTTCCGGTTAATTATTCATTGAGGTTAGTTCAGTGCATTTGCATCCATTTTTTTATGTTTCTATATTCGTTAATTAGTCTTTAGATTAGTTAATTATATTTGCATACAATTTTCGATTTTTCATTAATAACTCTTTAAGGTTAGTTCAATACATCTGCATGTAGTTTATGATTTATGATTATTTATGCTCTGAGATTTTAATTAGTTCGATGTAATTTCATCCGATTCGATTTCCGTTAACTATTTTTGAGGTTATTTTAATGTATTTGCATGTAGTTTCTGATTTCACACAATTATTCTATGAGGTTAGTTCAATGCAGTTGCATTTGGTTTTTGATTTCCTGTTAATTATATTTTGAGGTTAGTTCAATGCATTTGCATCCAGTTTCTGATTCATCGTTAATTATTATTTGAGGTTTGTTTGATGCATTTTTGCATACCTTTTCCGATTTACTGTTAAATATTTTTCAAGTATTTGCATCCAATTTCTAATTTCTCATTAGTTATTCTCTGACGTTACTTTAGTACAGTTGCATCCAGTTGCCGATTTATAATTAATTACTTTTTTAGTTTAGTTTATTGCATTTACATAAAGTTTTTAATTTCCCGTTAATTACTCTTTGAGCTCAGTTCAATGTATTTGAATCCAGTTTTCGATTTCCTTTTAATTATCCAATGTGGTGTGTAATACCAACTTTCTACTTATCCATATGTAGTGTCCTTGCAAACATGACATAAAAGTAAATTATGCTTGATTTACTATATTGGATCATCAAACATTATCCAGTTTTCGATATTCGGTTAATTATTCTTTAAATTATATACCTGACTCACTATGTGGGATCTTCAAAGATTATCTACGAATGGGTCTTGTCATATTAATTATTCTGAAAAATATATTCAACTGTATATGCATAACTATTATATACAGATATTATATTGCTCACTCATCCAAATTTCTTATAACATGAAAACCTCACGTACTCTCTATTAAAAAAAATAACTCGCCATTGATAAAACCCTTCAACTTCATTTGTTGTTTAATAATAGAAGTTTGATTGAAGTTTTATGAAATTGTCTAATAAGATAAAGTTCATATTGAAGCTACTTGAATAGCAAGGTGTTCCCAATTATACGAAAAAAGATTAGATAAACACCGTTTTAAATGCAAAACTATACTTATCGAGACATTCCCACAACATATAACACAACTATATTTTGAGGTTAGTTCAATGCATTTGCATCCAATTTCTGATTTTCTGTTATTTATTTTTTGAGGTTAATTCAATGTAGTTGCATCTAGCTTCCGATTTCTTGTTAATTATTCTTTGCTGTAGTTTAATGCATTTGCATTCAATTTCTAATTTACTGCTAATTATTCTTCGAGCTCAGTTAAATGCATTTGCATCTAGTTTCCGATTTTCCGTTAATTATTTTTTTAGATTAGTTTAATACATTTGCATTCGGCCAGTTTCCGATTTCTCGTTTATTATTCGATGAGGTTGTATTTGCATCTAGTTTCTAATTTCCCGTTAATTATTGTTTGAGGTTAGTTCAATGAATTTGCATCCAATTCCTGATTTTTCGTTAATTATTTCTTGAGGTTAGTTCAATGCATTTGCATCAAATTTATTTTTTGAAATTAGTTTAGTGTAGTTGCATCCAGTTTTCGATTTCCTATTAATTATTTGTAAAGATTAGTTTCACGCATTTGCATCATGTTTCCAATTTATAGTTATTTTTTTAGGTTAGTTCAATACAGTTGCATCCAGTTTCCGATTTCTCGGTAATTTAATCTTTGAGGGTTAGTTCAATGCATTTGCAACCAGTTTCCGATTTCCCGATAATTATTTGTTGGTGTTAGTTTGATGTATGTGCATTCAAGTTTTGATTTCCCGTTATTTATTATTTGAGATTAGTTTAATGCAGTTGTATCAATATTCTAATTGTCCATTAATTAATTTTTAAGATTAGTTTAATGATTGCATGTGCATCCAATTTCCGATTTCCCGTTAAATATTATTTGAGGTTAGTTTGATGTATTTGCATCTAGTTTTCTATTTCTCATTAATTGTTCTTTGACGTTAGTTTCATGCAGTATTATATATATTTGAAAATATTTGTTATTATTGGGGGTGGGGTTTTTTTCCAGTTGCTATTATATATTTTGTGATGTTATTTTTTGTATAATTTAATTTTCCATATGTAATTTGTTTTGGTTTGGTTTGGTATATAATTTATTTAAGCCCAACGTCTACTTTAACTAAATCAATAGTTATATAATTTATTTAAGCCAACGTCCGTTTTAACTGAATCTCGTTATTCCACTAAAATTGGAAATTATAAAATTCATAAATTTAATTAGAATATGTCGTAATTATTGTGGCCTGTGGCTTTTGAAATTCTTAACTATGACTAAATTTTACACCTCAAATTGATTCAACTTTATTTGTTAGACCCATATATATAGTGCATACAATACAATTTTATTTGTTTTTGGTGTACACTATTACTTATTTTATTATTAGTTTACTTTTTTTTTTTTTTTTTTTTCCAATACATATGTGGTTAACAAATGCATAAAGTAAATGTTCAAGCAACTCAATTTTTTTTTTCATTTGTTCTTTCGTAGTTTCATTATCATTTTCTAGAAAAAAAACTTTGTTATGTTAAACTTCACCTGAGATTAGTGTGGAAACTATTCTTTGTGGCGTAAGGGTTTTAGGAAAATCGTTTTTGGTTGAAAATATTGCTCTTTGCAATTTAGTTATTTTTTTTAGGTTAGTTCAATACAGTTGCATCCAATTTCCGATTTTCCGGTAATTTAATCTCTGAGGGTTAGTTCAATGCATTTGCATCCAGTTTCCGATTTCCCGATAATTATTTGTTGGTGTTAGTTTGATGTATTTGCATCCAAGTTTTGATTATCCGTTAATTATTTTTTGATGTTAGTTTAATGCAGTTATATCAATATTCTGATTGTCCATTAATTAATTTTTAAGATTAGTTTATTAGTTTAATGTTTGCATGTGCATCCAATTTCCGATTTACTGTTAAATATTATTTGAAGTTAGTTCAATACATTTGCATATAGTTTTATGTTTCTCGGTAATTGTTATTTGACGTTAGTTTCATGCAGTATTATATATTTTTGAAAATATTTGTTATTATTGGGGTTTTTTTTTTCAATTGCTATTATATATTTTGTGATGTTATTTTTTATATAATTTAATTTTCCACATGTAATTTGTTTTAGTTTGGTTTGGTTTGGTATATAATTTATTTAAGCCCAACGTCTATTTTAACTAAATCAATAGTTATATAATTTATTTAAGTCAACGTCCGTTTTAACTGAATCTCGTTAGTCCGCTAAAATTGGAAATTATAAAATTCATAAATTTAATTAGAATATATCGTAATTATTGTGGCATGTGGTTTTTGAAATCCTTAACTATGACTAAATTTTACACCTCAAATTGATTCAATTTTATTTGTTATGCCCATATATATATATTACATACAATACAATTTTATTTGTTTTTGGTGTACATTATTACTTATTTTATGATTAGTTTATTATTTTTTTTCCCCTTTTTTCCAGTTACATGTGTGGTTAACAAATGTATAAAGTAAATGTTCAAGCAACTCAATTCATTTTTTCCTTTGTTCTTTCATTGTTTCATTATCATTTTCTAGAAAGAAACTTTGTTATGTTAAACTTCGTCTGAGATTAGTGTGGAAACTATTCTTTGTGACGTAAGAATTTTAGGAAAATCGTTTTTGGTTGAAAATATTATTTTTTGCAATTTAGTTTTTTTTTTCCTTAATTAGCTATATGTTTTAGAAAAAGTTGGACATTCTGTGAAACTCTAAATGAGATTGTTTATTTATTTATATTCTACTTTTTTATAATTAGTAATAGAGTTTAGAAAAAATTGGAGTCTTTAAAGTGCTCCAAAAAATAGATTTGGATTTTTTTTTTTTCCTTAATTAGTATTAGAGTTTAGAAAAAGTTGGAGACTCGCCTTGAAAAATAGAGCCAAGAGGGTATAGCTATAATATATATCTAAGGAAAAATAGTTAGCCTATATTATAGCCTATTTTATATATTATAGCCTATATAAAAAATTGTAAAGAACAACCACACCACTAACAATATCTAGCAGTTTACATACAATTAGAGACTAGCTAGCCTCTGATTTAGAATATATAGCAGTAAATATATTGATCGATCCTGCCAATGACATTTGAGAACATGCATGGCTACGTACAGTTTACTTGGTGTACTTCAACATGTCTGTTTCACCACCAACTCCTAAATAGTGATGAAACGGAAATTTCTGGGTAGAAGGACCTACGTCCACCAGTTGAGAGGACGAGTTCCATTTACTTTGACAAAACTGATCCACGCCTTGTTGAGAGACAAGAAGCTTGTCCAAGAAGGACCAATCTCCATTGAACCTCTCTTGTTGCATAAGTCCAGCACCAGTATCCGTGGAGGTTAACTTCAGCAAGTTCTGAGAGCACTCGATGTCCATGGTGTTCAAGAAAGATGGGCTGACATTCAACTGATCAGGACTAAGCAACTGTGGCAGATGCATTGAGCTATCAAAGGTGAAACCGTAATGCTGCTGTGTCTCTAAGTGATGGCACCCGCTGCCTCTCTTCGTTGTGTGACTAAAATGCATTTCTTCGTGATTGGGAGACACTTCGTGATGAAATCCCCTATGATGGCTCTTCTTTTTAAATACTCTACAAACAACCCATCCATCTTCTTGCTGACCCATATGTATATGCATAAATTTAACAGTAAGATTCATTTATTTGATTTTATATCCAAAGGAACAAAAGAGAGGACGTGGTACATAGCTACAAGACTAGGTACTATAAATTTAACGTCGTGTACCTGAACTTCCAAGGTCATCCCTTGATCATCGTTGAGACGATACTCGTGCATGATCCAGTCAGTCTTTTGGCCATGAGGGGCTCTTCCTGTGTAGAAAACTAGGGTTTTCCTCATGCCAATTGTTTTCGAATTGCTGAGGTGAATGGCCTTGTCCCTCCCAGTGGCTTTCCAAAATCCAGCGGTTGTAGCACGATTGGTACGAGTTCCAGTTGGGTATTTCTTATCCTTGTGACTGAAAAAGTACCATTCGTTCTGAGGGCCTGACCCAATTCTACATTTCTCTGCAACAATGTCATCCATTAAATAAAGCTAAGTGTGCATATGATGATATATATGCGCATATATACATTGGTGAAAAAGGAAAACTGGAGTAATATGCATGCAGTATTTACCTAAAACTACATAATAACCATTTAAATATCAAATGACCGAGCACCTGATACTATATACAGCCTATACTGTATATAATTACTTATCTGAAGCTAATTATTAAAAAGAGCTAGCAGCAGATCGGACCTTTTAAATCCCAAGGCTCAAGTTTGTTCAAGTCGATGTCCCTGATAACGTTCAGGTCAATAGCTTCATAAGCCACCTTCTTCCTAAGATAGTAACAAAGAAGTTCCTCATCTGTAGGATGGAATCGAAAACCAGGAGGAACTGCTGCTACCTGACCATTTCCAGACATCATCTACCTGTATATATATATATATATATATATATATATATATAGATATAGATATATGTCTGGTATGTAGTCCTCTTACCGTTCTACCTATATCTTACCTGTAAAGTTGATCAAGAAGCTAGAACTCAGAGGAAATAGAAACTCTTTCATAAACCGACGTACACAGTATTAACATATATATGAAGTATAACCAATAAGTGAGTAATAACTTTTGTTTTCATCTTTGCACAGCTAGGAAAATACCCAATTTAGAGTATAAACTCTAAAAAATCAAGTGAGAGCTAGTACTGTCTTTGGTGAATTTGTTTCAATAAAAAGAGAAGAGAACAATATCTAGACGTACGTTTAATTGGATTTCAAATAAATTTTGTTGACGTTATTTCTTTATACATTTCTTTCACCATTTACGTATGGTGGGAGGATGCTTATCCCAACGTGCCTTGCATATTTCTTTTTTGGTGAGAACAAATCTTGGCATTTCGGTATGGAAATAATACCCTTCACTTAGGAACTATTTTTGAGCTTTGCACATGAAATTAAGTTTAATTTTTCCTTCCAAAAATGTGATTAGAAATTTCTTGTCACCAAAAATATAATTAGTTTAAAACAAAGGACTGAATTTTGTTCAAAACCAAGAGTGAAGTGTATAATCATACTGACAGAATTAAGAGAAAGCAAAGAAGACAGACCTCCAAAGTCGGTACCACGTACGCCCAAGGCAGCTCTAGTGTTAGTGCAGGAAGCGAGTATAGAGGGAGCTAATAATACCAAGGCACGGAATAAGGAAGGGGGAATACTGAAGAAAATGGGAGCGGACCAGAAATAAAGCAAAATTATTATAAATTAGGGAGGATATGGGAAGAAATGAAAAGGTGGAAGTCTGTGTTTGGGTTCGGAGAATAAATTAGTGTCCATCCTGGATATAACTGTATGGTATAACATTATTTATTATGTAAAGAAGAAGGCATAGAACGTTTACATTAGTTTATTGTATTGTATAATAGGAAGCTTGCCATGTTTCATCTTGTCTTCTCTAATTATTCCTCCTCTCCTCTTATGATAAATATATGCAATAGTTAACCCGTATATAAAAGATAAGGTAAGATGGATGGGAATGTACGTTGAGAGATAAGAGTATCATGATTCATGAGCATATTAGGATATGTCCGTTGAACAGGAGACCTGCCCACAAAATCGCCTCATAAGAATGAAGAATTCATGCAGAGCTGTCAAATTTGTTGAGTTATTTGCGTATACCACTTTTTCTTTCTTTATTTTATGACTCTATATAGGTTCAACCCTTCCATGTTCCATCCTAAATTCCTAAGGTACTTGCATCCGTACGTGATTTCTGGACATCGCATGCTTAGAACACACTAATTTCTTTTCTTAGTGGGCTGAGTGAGTGCACGGCACGCCCTTCAAGGTCCGGCCACGTCCATCCCCATAGAAGAAGAAGATCGAAGATATGGATTGCCTTTATTTCGGACTGAAGGGATTCCCACGCAGTCTTTCTCTAAAATATATATTCATAATTACGGAGAAGCCAAGCACATGTACCATTTACTTGTTAAGTCAGACTGAAGAATGAAACAAGATGCCGTTGCCTTTACGAACACTCACTACAAGTCTACAACACCACACAGAACATTAATTTCTGTATAGGTGCTAGCTTTGGTAATGAAGATCGTGAAGATGGAGCAGATGCTACGTTATCTTTTTCACTTTACTTCTTTACTGATAATCATTATTTTTCAATATCTGTATGCATGGCCTGAATAACGCATATAACATGTTGGCAATGCATTGCCAACTGATCTCGACAGTCCCAATTGTCTAAAGCATTTCTGGGTAAGTGACCAATATGTGTTTACACTTACAAGTCTCAACAAGTCATTCATAATCATTCATATATTGACCACCACTGTGGCACTGTGTCGGCCATAGTACCCCCTCATTAAACCAAATTACGGAAAACTTAATAACCTCACTCTCAAAAATCTTGGAAATGGGCAAGACGGCAACATAAAAGTTCCGACAAATATTGTAAAACTTCGCGGGATTTTGCTCTATGCTCTTGGCAGATCACATTTCTTTTGGAATCACATGCTGCCAAGTTTAACACAGAATAGTTCATCATTCCATATTTCAATAATGATTCCTGTAAGGCTGGAATCTCCGCAGATATAGCAATATTCACGACACTAACTAATATGCTTCAGATTACTCACGTACAACAAACAAGAAATCATCTAGCAGACTAGCATGAACTTGAATTACACAGCAAGTACAAAATGATTGGTCCTGGATAATGCTTAATATGGTCAAGTGTTGTTTCTTGAGATACAGTCAGTATGCTCGTTCACCAGCATTCATATGTGCAGAAAAAGTTAACAAACCAAAAACAAAAGGCAGTTCTTTACTTCTTTAATTCCCCAATATCCGTGCTCACTTCCATATCATACAAAATCAAAGGGCAAAGACCAACAGAAAATATAAAATACAAAATAATAGCAATCCAGCTTTGAATACACATCTTTTACATCAGAATATCAATCAAAGACAACATATTGTTGGGATGAAACATCACCTTTTCTAGGCAGAGTGGCTGAGGTCTACTTCTGAATACGGAAAAACTCACTGCTGATGATACTCCGGGTTAAATGCCAGTGCTTCCTGGTAAATTAACTCCTTAATCTGTTCCTCAGACAATGCATGCTGCTCAAAGTCAAAGCTGAAGGGTGTCGAGCAGACAGGCTCATCACTAATGTCATGCAGGGACGCTAGGTACGGATGTGCTAGTGCTTCTTCAACTGCAACCACAGAGAACAATACACACATAGATACATAAAGCTACCATATGATGTTCAATCAAACTGCAGATCTTTGCTGGGAAAACAGAACTCAAATAGGTGATTTCGTGTGTTAGTGGTTTTACTACCATAATCAAAATCGAAGCAAATGCACAACTTTGCCTCCACTTCTACAGTACAAATACTTTACCGCCACAAAAGATATTTATCAAAACAACCAAGGAACAGAGTCTCACTCTTACCTGTGATTCTCTGCCTTGGATCAAATGTCAACATCTTCTCAACCAGATCAACGGCTGCAGGATGGACATGTGGGAATCTCTCAGTAAACAATTGCCGGTTGTGGCGAGGAAGTTGTCGAATGTATCTCTTTGCATTTTCGTTCATACATTCTAGGTCAGCCTCAGTAGGGGTGCCAATCAGCTGCCATGTAATACACCAATTACTGGTATGGAAGTGCGTAAACACTACATGCATGCATGCATACATCAAACATGTTCCATATATATGTAAAATCATGTATTAAGGCATTCAACGCTACAAATGTTAACTATAGGCGTTTAGCCATTTACAAATCGAAAGAAAACAAAAGCTTCAGAAGCGCAGAAATTTGTCTTTTTTTTTTCTCACTGGGCCATATATTACTTTCATTTCCTGATTTAATTTCAAACTGGGAAGTAAATATAAGTTTGATGTCTGATTTTTTCTTCCTCTGTTTTTCTTCGTAATCATACCTCCTCTGTACTGAAGGAGTAAACAAACAATCAGAATCACTCTTCTATTCCCATGTGGGTATGTAACATGCTTTTCCAATACGAAAAATGACAAACTTGAATGGTGAACATGGAAAAAGGAGAAAGTTGAATATCCAGGAATTTCAGGGGTTTACTAAATTACTCGACCTACTCGTGATGCATGTAATCAGCAAGTCTCCTATGAATTCACTTTGTAACAACTTTAACCAGGCCACACCTGATCTTCAAGAATGAACGCTTCTTTTGCATGACAAATTCAAATTTCAGTCCATGCACACAGCCCATACTCAGCAGGAGGGTAGATTCATAATTATATCATCTCGTGTAATGTTTGGTTTCACTGCCTATGTGCCACCACATTACAGCACTCAGCACCAGTAGGTGACAAAGTCACAACAATGGAGCAACATAACGAGGCAAATGCCGATTCCAAACTTTTTCCACTTGGTATCCTCCCACTATAACATTAGCCAGTGCTTTGAGAAACTGATTGTCGGCTCTTTGCTAATGTAATGTCATAAAGACTATTATCTTGTTTTCCCTGTACGTTTCTTAAATTTTGGGTATGAGCAGTTTAGCACTCCTTGATCAGTGATAAAGGGTCAAAGCAGAAAGTGTACCTAGGTAGTGTTGCAAAAAACATTAACGAAACATGAAACATATAATGTATCCAGAATATAGGAAATCAACCGTTGTTGTTCAAGCAGAAGGCTCACTAGTTCCAATGCATAAGACACATAATCAAATTGTTTACCTCCATTAGTAATCGAAGCTGGTGCACATGGTCTCTCCCAGGAAATAACGGTTTCCGGTCCATTAATTCCATGAAAATGCAGCCTACAGACCATACATCAATAGCTGCACTGTATTCAGATGAGTTCAGTAACAGTTCAGGTGCCCGATACCATCTTGTCACCACATATTCTGTCATGAAATCAGTTTCAGAGGTGATACGGGCAAGTCCGAAATCGCATATCTTCAGATCACAATTGGCATTCAAGAGGAGATTGCTAGGCTTTAAGTCCCTGTGGAGAACATTGGCTGAATGTATGTATTTCAACCCACGAAGGATCTGATACAGAAAATACTGCACAAAACGTAGAGATCACAGAAATTTGTTAATTTCATTACAATATACAATTTTTTCTTGTCGAATGAGGAAAATGAGCAACCACAAGAAGACAGTAAATTAAGTAACTCGGAGAAACAAAACAGAATATTGAATTATGTGTCTGAGTTTCCAAACCACGTGCATCCAGGCAGTCATACATATCAAACGCTGGCTAATGTGAAAGGGAGTTTTGGTACAAAAAATGACTTGCATATATGTAAATGTCCATCCATAAACATAGAACATCTTACGTAAATATATGCATTGTTTTCAAACAGCAAAAATGCATGAATAATGACATTCACTAAAGATCTACCCTGACATAATTTTTTTGCCATATCCAATTTGGTAGTCTACTCGATCTCTATAGTAATATCCATATAATGTGTTTCCTAGGGTTTTTTTTTTCTGCTAAGGGTAATTGTACTGCTAGCAAAAAGAAAATTAATCGTCTTAAGAAATAAATCTAAAATAGGTAGAGAGTAAAAAGTTTGCTCTGCTGTCCCACCATTGCATCTGTCCATTTTCTAGTGGTTTCCAAGGGTTGAATCACAAATAAAATTGTTGAGAACTATCAGTAGTAGTAGACTTTTAGTCCCACACTGAGTAGGTAGGAGTCATAGTATGTGTGATATCCATATTTAAGGAGAGTGCTTCTATATGTAAACACATCTAAGTTAAATAAAACTTTACTCTTCCTAGAATTTCTCTAAAATAACTTTTCAGCTTACTCTCTTGTCAACAACTTTACTAGCGGGTAGAAACAACGGAATGCAAAGTAAGATAAATAACATGAATGTGCATGAAGCTACAAAACGATATACCAAAATAACAATGATGTTTGCACTTATTATGTGCTTTTAAAACCAAACATAATGCAGACTTAAAATATAACCTGACAATGTTCCTCAGATAATGCTTGATTGGAACGAATTATCTGATGAAGGTCAGTGTCCATCAGCTCATATGCAATATAAACATCATTAAATTGGAATCTTTGAGGAGGCGGTATTATATCTCTGATTGCCACAACCTAAATGATGAATGCAATTTCCATTAGCCTGTAATTCTCATGTCAAATTGAATAAGTACAACATAAATAAGATAAACAAAAAACAAAAAAATTGAATAAGGTGATTGCAACAGCATGTCTCAACGAGCTGAAACTGGAACTGAAATAAAATAATGTGTATTTGACCTTTCAAATTAAGAAAATTGTTTCTGCTCTAAGAACATAAGACATTGTAGGTTGTAAAAGCAGTTATATTCAGTTTGCTTTTAAGTTGGGTTCCTTTATTATGCATGAATGCCTTAACTCTAGATCCCCTATGTGAATGTTGATTTCGCACCATTCCCCCTGCTCATGGCGGCCTGGTTCAGCTCTTCAATCTGCACCAACATAGGAACATTACCATCTAAAAAACCCCTGGTCTAACCAAATAACGAGGCTAAATGGCCTAGATTTCATAGCCGGATGGGGAACCTAATCAGTAGTTGTGGAAAGGGTGGCTTTATCCATGTGACTTGACAAATCAACTAGCCTTCCACTGGCAGGCGATCGAGAGGTTATTTGCTGCTTGGCATCGGTGAAAGGACCACATAAGAGGTTGGAGAGGATTAGGAATGCCAAGGACCAGATCCCTATCACAAGAAAAATAGAAAAAAAAATCTGCTGTCCGATTAGTGGGTTAAATTCCTGAATCCTTGGCATTTAAAGAATAGTCTCAAGCCGTGCTTCTCTGAAGAAAGGAGCTCAACTCAAAACAAACACAATACAACTGCTGGATGAGTTTTGGCATATACAATAATACAATACAAGCTCAGCAATTTAAGCATTAATCGGTAGCTAATCGACTTAAGAGCGCATAGCGATTAGTCCTAGTAATCCAAATTCATTGGGAACTAATCGAGTGATTACATAGGAACATTACCATCTAAAAAACCCCTGGTCTAACCAAATAACGAGGCTAAATGGCCTAGATTTCATAGCCGGATGGGGAACCTAATCAACAGTTGTGGAAAGGGTGGCTTTATCCATGTGACTTGACAAATCAACTAGCCTTCCACTGGCAGGCGATCGAGAGGTTATTTGCTGCTTGGCATCAGTGAAAGGACCACATAAGAGGTTGGAGAGGATTAGGAATGCCAAGGACCAGATCCCTATCACAAAAAAAATAGAAAAAAAAATCTGCTGGCCGATTAGTGGGTTAAATTCCTGAATCCTTGGCATTTAAAGAATAGTCCCGAGCCGTGCTTCTCTGAAGAAAGGAGCTCAACTCAAAACAAACACAATACAACTGCTGGATGAGTTTTGGCATATACAATAATACAATACAAGCTAAGCAATTTAAGCATTAATCGGTAGCTAATCGACTTAAGAGCGCATAGCGATTAGTCCTAGTAATCCAAATTCATTAGGAACTAATCGAGTGATTATCCTAAATAAGAAAATCCACCCCTCCCCCCCCCCAAAAGTAACAGTAACACAAACACAAATATGACACCATAAATCAAAAAAAGCCGCGAAAGTACTTAAATTTCACCATAAACGAGCTTTTTTCTTGGTTTAAGACGAACAGTACACAATTTTTTTTATTCGTGTGAGAAAAGTGAAAGTTGGGTTCTATTGTGGGCTTTTTTGGTTTGTAACTTTATATATGTATAAAGGTGCTTCAACTGTTCAATATACAAGTTCAAAACAAAAGGTCACAAGAAACCGAAACTCATGGACACAATGTCAACCTATTCCTTCCTCCATGTGCACGTTTTAAAACACAACAAAATTCTGACTATATATATCAATCTCAATTAGAACTCATGAATATTGATAGAAAATCCAACATAGCCTCAACTGTTAAAATACACCCACAGACCTATCCAAAAACTCCACAAACCCCATCCAATACCACGGATTATGTTGGACAATATACATAGATTGCAATGAATACTAGAGAATTTCAACATACGCATTTATACATAACACAGTGCTACTTTTACACGTTACATAAGGTGAGTGAAGACAAATTGGAGATATGCAGAAGTAGGATTGTGTAAGATTTTAAAGCATGGAGTCGAGGCTTTCTCCATTAGGTAGGTAGCAGCATCAACAGAAGGTCCTTTCATTTTTTGAATTTGCAGAAGCTAAAAGTGAGGTAAAACAGAGGTAGTTAAAGAGAAACTGGCTATTATTGAATATATGATGCAAGTAAGGAAAGAAAAAGCAAACACAGAGAGATAGAAAGAATAACTGACGTTTTCATGATCCATGTGGCGGAGAAGTTTGATCTCACGAAGAGTCCGCTTAGCATCAATCTTGTTATCAAAGGCATTCGCAATCTTCTTAATGGCCACTTGCTCGTTCGTCTCCGAATTCAGAGCAGAACTTCAATTAAACAAAATGAATTAGAAATGAATCAGCTCAACAATAAAATAATATTAAAAAAAAAAAAAAACTCGTCCAGATCCTAAAACCATAGAATAGCAAAAACTGATGATGAATGGAAATTGATAATAGTTAACAAAAACTTATTGAGTGAATGAATGAATAGAGTTTAATTACCAGACGATGCCGTAGGCGCCCTTGCCGATGGGCATGATGGGAGGCCTGTATTTAACGGTGACCTCGAATATGTTGCCGAATATGTTGTACTGTATGAATCGTCCTCCGTGACTCAGTGTCGCCGGTATACTCTCTCCTCCTCCTGGTGGTGGCGCCGCCTCTCCCATCACTGCATCCGTCGACGGCTGAGATGCATCCATTTTTTTTTTTATTCTTCTCTTCTTTTAATTTTTTGTTTCCTCTTCACAACCTCACTCACTCATTCACTCTCTCGGTCGGTCGGGGCAACAAATACTTTCTGTTCCACTCCTCTTTCCCCCTCTTCTCTCTTTTTTCTACGCTCTTTATTTTCGTTTTCGTGTTTTTTTTAATGCTCGTTATTCTTCTCTTTTATTTTCTCTCCAGTCTCCACTGCCCAAAGGTTTGTTTTGGGGGCTATTTCTACATTCTGATCACACTTTTCAGTGTATTTTCAGGGGCCTTTTTTTCAGTCCGAACTGCTAGCAAAATATACCAAATTAAGTGCCTGCCACTTACATAAGTACCTGAAAAACAAACACACTAGTTCACCCCTAGAATAAAATGGCAAACTACTTATAAATGAGAGCGGTTCCCCTATAACCGGTACAGAGATCAATCTCTGTACCACACACACACACCCATCTCGTATCTCGACGCACACACACATCTCGGAGTACACACACAAGTATCGAGGCACACACACACATCTCGAATTTGAATGAACAGCGAGATAACACGGTTATAGAGATGATCTCTGTACCCGGTTGTAGAGATCTCGAGTCCCTTATAAATAAGGATTTATTCGATTTTGGTCCCACTTTTTCTATAAGTTTGCTTAATTTGTTTTTGACCCCAGTAATAAAGTAACAGTTGACTGGGTCAATTTTAACTGCACCGTAGTATATTTTTGAAATGACAACTTTACCCTCACATGACTTGACCATGAATATCGTAAAATTTTGATTTTGAAATCCAATATACACATTTCATTTTGATGATAACGATTTAAAAGTCCCAGTGGCAATTATCTATAGAACAAACATTAACCGTTTGGATTAAAATGTTTAAGGTTTTTACATATCACGAGAATGTGGCTTATTTTATTTCTTAATGATCCTTTTGTCTTTCTCATTAACTAGCTTACAAAGCAAACAAAAATCGAAATTTAGTCTACGGCATCGTTTCAAAAATGTTTTTAAGTTTTTAGTCTCTCCTCCATTAATAGACGGTGGGATTAGGGTTGTCAATGGATTTCGATAACCCGATAACTAAACCAAACCAAATCAATAAAAAATGATTTGGATTTTAGTAATTTGATTTGTCCTCTACCAACCCGAAACCGAACCAATAAGATATTGGTTTGGTTTTGAATTTGTCTTCCACCAAACTGACATGAACCCAAACCGATAAAATGGCGTTTTAGTAGTATTTATGAATAATTTTATATATGTTTATCAATTGTATAGCTAAAATTGATTTAATTTATAATTTAATTGATTTTATAGTTTTCAGTTCGGTTTCTGTTTGTAATATATGTTGTCGGTTCAATTTGGTTTCAAGTTCTCAATTTTCTTATCAGTTCGGTTCGGTTTCAGGTTCCATTTTCTTATCAGGTCAGATTCGGATTTTCTAGAATCCGACCCAAACCAATCCATTGACACCCATGTAGAATATCCTTCAAAGAAAATACAAACCTTTGGTGCACTGATGAGAACTTCGCTACCCCCATTGTATTATTTGATCTGGAGTTAGACATGAGCAAAAACCAATAAACAATAAAATCAGCCCTTTAGTTTAACGCACAAATTCACTTTTAGGTTTTTGATGTCAAGATAAGACGGGGGAGTCCAATGTATCCGAGAATAACAATATATATTGCGTATTCAACCAAGTCTTGAGTTGCATTCTCAGTGGTTTTATTTGGTTGACCACAAGCATATCCATCAAGGCAATGATGATGAATTGATGATGTTGATGATAATTCTTTTGCTGCAGGTGAATGTTCTCTTAGAAACTGCCGCACATTATTTATTTCCAAAACGGTAGCTTTATAGCATTCCTCGTGTGGATATGTTAGGTACGTCTCGTCCCCAATTCATGTATCAAGTGGTCAATAAATGAAACAGTAGAAGACAGACGGAAAGTTACGTGAACTGAAATGGAGCAATAGAAGACAATGAAAAGCACATGATACTTATAACCAGAAACAATCAAGCTAGGTTGGGTCCTTTAAACAGGACAAGCCTTTGACAGATAAGCACAACCCGTATAGGCCTCCAATCCTGGCTGCCCAAGTTGTTCTTCTTTAAAGCAAGCACATTTCCTGCTCATTTTTCCGGTCAAGGCAATTTCTAGTGGTCTCTGAACTAATCTCGGATACCCTACATCACACCAAACCTGAGCAAAACCACTCACCAAGAATAAAACAAAAATCAATCAAAAAATGTATCATGTGTATATCGATGAATAAATGCATACTCAGCGTTAAATAGTTATGTCAATGGGAACTGTCTGTAGCAATAGGATCTCTTACCTCTCCTCCCTCATGCTGACTCCACCTTGAATTGCAACTAGGCAATTTCGCCTCTTCAATTTTCTGTTTCTCCAACAATTGGGCGCCTCGAGCAGCTTTTGCTTCTAGTCCTTTTAAGAATTTTGTTTGCTGTCCTTGGCTATTATAGTAGCGACCAACTAAGTTACCTACAAATCTGAGATTCATTTGGATATAAATACTAAATAGGACTGATGAAGATGTTGCTGGTCAGAATGTACTTCTACCATCAGCCCTACTTGTTTGTTTGGGGACAACCACTACTCTTACTGATAATATCAGTCAGCTACTGTGGTCAGGTAAAGTGCAGCAGTGCCCATTCTATATTAAAGACTATTTTCTGTTCATCTGACATGCTGAGTAAAACCATAATCAAAAAACACATCCAAATATCCATGATGAAGTATACAATCTTAAAAATCTTATAAATTAGTTTAACAATGTTCAAGCATGCAAGTGAATTTCATCATCAGAGAGACCGATATGGACACACGCACTCACATAATTCGTGGGACACAGCGTAGGATGGGAACAGAAAATGTGAAGCCATTTGTTTTTCTTAAAACCTATGTTACATAGACACGCCATATTTTTTTTTTAAATCCGTGTCGGATCGACGTGTCCGTGTTGGACACATATAGTTTGTGATTTA
Organism: Coptis chinensis; assembly: GCF_015680905.1. Classification (NCBI taxonomy): domain Eukaryota; kingdom Viridiplantae; phylum Streptophyta; class Magnoliopsida; order Ranunculales; family Ranunculaceae; genus Coptis; species Coptis chinensis. The sequence continues at coordinate 99,872 of NW_028238099.1, read as the reverse complement.
CCTCAAATTTTGATATTTTGCCGTGTCAGACACTTTGTATCTGTGTCAGATATGGACACACTAGCCGTGTCAATGTAACTTAGCCTAAAACTAATCAAGCGGAAACCATTGCAAATATGTAGTTTAAAATTTTAGATAGAAAACCATTGCAAGAAGTTCTTAAGAGCGTGATAGCAAAACCTTGAACTCCATCTGTGCATCACTTTCCAAGAGAATAAAGTGGTGTTGCCTTTCAAAATTATTTGACCAAAATTTGATAGAAGATAGTGCTAGCATAGAAGGTAATTGAAAGCAACAAATTTTTTTCAGTAAGAATGTAATATGTTAGAAAGCTATGCTGGACTTCATAGTGAAAAAAAAAACTGAATGACAAACATTACACACTAAACATTTACAGAACTATGCATCTAAACTGTTAACCATTTCAATTCCCTTCATCTATCTTTCCAATGACCACTTCTTGTACAACAAATCACAACTTTTAGGGAGAACAAAGTAAAAAGAAAAGGGGAAATCAAAATATTAGAGCTCACATGTAACTTCTGAAGTAGAAACCCCGCCAGTCGACAACACTCTTCACCTGGTAAAACCAAATTCAGAAAATAAGATACAAACATTCATGCAACAATAAATATTACAATAAACAGGCAAATGCAACTTTAAGTACCTCAACACTGGATAAACCGTGCAAGGAATCAATTAACCCATCTCCTGTATCATTGAAAATTATGGTCAACTGGTGCCAGGTATAAGAGCTATTTGTTTTTTCCTCTTATAAGTCATAAACCTCTAGTAGCCTCTCATAAGATGCATTCTACTAGAAATGTCTTAAAGAGGAGAGCCAAAATTGCCTTTACTTCTTTTTTATAAGTCTTATAGCTTGAAAAATGACCCAAAGGCCCCCGCCCATATACTCCTAGCCCTCATTTATCTCTTCTTCCCCAAACCACTATACCCTATCAAAGACACTCCCCCTCCCCTCCCCCCTGTGTTGCTCAACACCATGTTGCTTCACCATATATTGTTTGCTGCATATAAACGCATGCTACCCCAAAATTCTCCTTGTGAAGTAGGCAAGTAGCTACCCCCATTGTGAATTAGCTCCCCCAATTTTTTTACTTTTATTTTTTTGTGAATTCGCTTTCCCACAAGCAACGTTGTATACCTGTTATGTACGACCGATGTCACATTAAGATTTGTACATTGAGGATGTAATAGTGTCAATGGACCACTTCCAGCTCTCACAACTCACAACTGCAGAACCGACCTGGTCTGCAAATCAAGTTGTCCACAATTTCAGCTCACTTTGGACTCTAATTAATTGGGTATTTGGGTCTGTGTAAATCAACTAAATGGTTTAGTTTATGTATTGGTACTCGAAATTATGGACATTTCACAATGAGATAAAGTTAAACAAACATTCATAGTCGCACCGTCAACAAATCAACAAACAGATCGAAGAGTGAACAACTTAATAATGAGATAAACCAGCATTTACATGCATTTGTCCATCACCACATGGTCAATAGCATACCAACATTTTTTTATGAAATTCAATGTATGCCGTTACACTTTGATCATTATATTGTAATATTCATTGTGTGATAAATTTTCTCATGTCAGATTGATTTCTAATATCCGTTGCACGATAAATCTTTTTTCATTACAATCTTTTTTACATGTCAGATTGTAAGGTATATACTTTTGAAAGTAAGCTCATTTATAAGCGTGATCAAAGTGAACAATTTGTATTGCACATTTATATGTATTATGATCAATGTGAACAAGAATGAATTGAAATATAAATTTAATGATGGTAGTTAAAACAAAACATGGAACTCAAAGTTACCTGTAAAGTTTCCAGAGACGAAAGCACGTGAAGCATCCCTAGAGGTAATAAAGTTGTGAATCAACACAAAAAAAAAGTCAATGTGTAAACTCAATAAAAGAAGCTTGACGTGTACAGAGGTTGCTCCTCGAGGATGATAGTGTCTATGTAAAAATGAGTAAAAAGAAAACCTGCCTGCCAGCGAAATGATGGTAGCTACCTCCAGGACCATAATGGGGTCCACCTTTTGTTACATCGAACACGGAGCTGACGATAGAGAGAGATTCATTAATTTGATCAAAATAAACCCAACAAAAAAATAATAATAATGTGAGAAATACGGTGGAGGAAGAGAGACACCCGAGGATTCCTAAGAGAATGGGCAATTTAGTATCAGTGCCATTGTATAGGGCCAGCTCTTCCGGACTCCACATCCTCTTGAACAAGAAGAAAGCAGCGTTTTAGTTTTTAATTGGAAGTAGAGTGAGTGGAGAAAGTAATAAATATGAACAATTACCGGTTCCGATTGTTTAACCGAATAAATTTGGATAAGAACTGCGACGATCACGGATACAAGAGCGGCTCCCAAACCAATTAAAATCCCACAGCTCGTCCTCATTCCTAATCACTCCTCGTATGGATAACTTTACTTACTGCAAAAGAGTGAGAAGAAGATGGGATATTTAGGTTTGGTCCTCCCAAAAATGTCAAAAGATCGTTTATCGTTTATCCTTTCCCAAGGCTTCTCCTATTCAATGTTTTAATTTGGTTTTCAACTGAGTTGACCGTCACTTTCCATAATTTTCCTATTACCATAATACCCCTTGCTGTACGCAATAACTTCACACGCGTCAATATCTCAATAACTTGAATCAACGGTTAATGTGAACTAGCCGTTGCAAGTTTGAAAACTCCATTATCATCTCCTATTTCCTATAAGCTAGTGAAGGTTGTTATTAAAACAATATGGAATGAAAGGAATGGTTATACTAGTTTATAAGCTGGAAGGGGGAAAAACAATGGAATGAAAGGAATGGTTATACTAGTTTCTTGATAGAGAGGAGTCAAGGAGAGATAGAAGGAGGAAAAAGGGTATTGGGGCGAAGAAAAAATGAGAGAGAAGTTTATGACAGACAAATATATACCAACCAATTTGGTTTTTGTCCGCATACCTCCCTTTTGCCAAGATCGTTCGCTTCGCTTACTCGATTAACTCCACCTTAATGACTTCAAAGTTATTCCACTCCTAAAAGTTGACATACAAGATAAATTGAGGGTTAATTTTTTGTAGAGATATACAACACATGATAAATAATATCTCCACAAAAAATTAGCTCGATTGAATATGTTTAACCTTGTCAAAAGTTAGTATGAATTTAAAAAATTTGGGTCGTTAGATAACTTAATAACATTCTAAACAATTTTTTATAATGTTATAGATCTTCAAATGAACTGATTTTTTGTGAAGATGATCTGTATTGTGTGGATAACATTTCTACTAAAAATCATTTTCTAATTAATTATATTTAGTGGTGGAGTAACTTTTGAGTCACTTTAAGTGGAGTTCATATAACCATCCCCTTGAATGAAATAACAAGTTAAGAGGAAATAAAGAAAACGGGGTGGAAATGATGTTGTAGTCTATCATATAGAATTACCAGAAGCTAAACAAAGGTATTTATAATTTTGTAGACTTATTATAGATTTTGTATTGTTTATATATACTAGGGGTGGGCAATGGGCCGGGTCGGGCTAGCCCGGCCCTAAACATTTAAAGCCCTTTAGATATTAAGGCCGGGTCGGGCGCCCCAAAGTCAAGTCTAAAACCTCACAAGTCTAAACCTCAAGCCACGACCACGACCCCTAGCCCTTTTAAGGGCTTTAGGGTCGGGCCTTTAGGGCCTATATATATTTTTTTTTTTTACTACATCAGGTTTTAAAACTCATTTTATATTACAAAATGTATAATAATCTACAAACTCAAAGTCCAACCAATCTAAGAATAATCCTCGTATAAGTCAAAAATTTAAAATGCACATCCACAATCTAATGAACTCAAGACATCAAGAGTTCGAATTTGTTATTCCTCAGACTCAAACCTCACTAAAATTACATTTAACATTGAAATACATAGACAAATAATTATATTATCATTTTAAATGAATAAGTAATAGATATAAAGAAAGAAAACATAATAGTTTTGATTAAGGGTCATGGAAGTTGTTAAACTATTTGTAATATCATAAATTATTTCTATAATAGATTCAAACAAATATAATATTACATTTCTTCTAATTTAAAAGTGATTCAAGCTTTGTATATGGAAATGAAAATATTGGCTTTTGAACAAGTGATGGAGAAAGGTTTGAGATTACAAATGTCATTTTTCCGACAAAGGGTGTTTTTGGTTTCTATGTTACAAATGTCCGCATGTATTTTTGCTTTAATGGTGTGGAAGGAAACCTTTAGTTTTAGACTTGGCTTGGATGTGAATAAAAATATAATTTATAAGAAATAAGTGAAAAATAAATTGAGAATAATAAGTTATGGACTTTGACTTGATGATCGTAGGAATAAAGTCATATTTTTATTAAATTAGTTCATTGTTCTTCACGACCGCTAAGTTGACAAGTTTTGTTATATAAAACAAGTTATTGGAAGTACCCCCTTGGGTGTAAGTGATAAATTACAAAGGCAATGTTATTTTAATTAAAAATATTTAACAAAAGAGTTGGACAATTATGGTATGTGTATTTATAGTGAAAGTATGAAACAGGGCGGTTAGGGCTTGGTTAGGGTCGGGCCTATGTTTTAGAATCTTAGCCCCCTACCTCCCTAGAAGGCATTAGGGGCGGCGGCCTACCCTAAACTCCTGTGGAGGGCTTTAGTTGTGAGGGCTTTATAGGGCTTAGGGTCGGGTCGGTCAGGGCCGGGTTAGGGTCGTTAGGGCCAAATTCCCACCCCTAATATATACGTCGATTATATTATAAAGAGAATATAGATTAAGTTGGTTTTAGACTCTTAGTAATCTCTAGTAAACGATATTTTGCATACTAAAGCGTAAATATGACATTATTTGGAGGATCATAGAAGAAAGAGTCGATGGTTGGGGTGGGATTGTCCAAACTTAGCTCAAATTAGAACCGGTTTTATAACATCCGATTATACATTAGAAACTAGGCACATAGGACAGATTGGCAGGGAATTACAGCTCTAGGCACGCGCGGTTAGGAACTATGGTTCCATAACAACAATATTAAAATTGAGATAAATTACGCGATTGATTAACATAAGATTCAATGATTTGAAGAATAAATTTAACTGTTGTTCAATTGCTTTGTTAATCATATTCCATCTCGAGTAGTAGTCCAATATATACACACACTCACCACTATGCACGTGTGCAATAAACATGCAAACAATTATATCTCAAAAAAATTTACAAGTTTATAATTGTAGTGTTTTTTTTGCTAGACGGAGAAAAAAATAGATGATTTCTCATATCTTAAATCACTAATAACAAGTCAACTAGCTGAAAGACGGAAATAATTAAATCTCAAAAAAATCTACAAGTTTATAGTTGGAGTTTTTGGCTAGAGGGAGAAAAAAGTGGTAATTGGTATTAAACAAAAATAATTTTGATGTAAATGTCCTGAAACCGAAACTACTGTTCACCGGTATGTTTATGGGCCTACTTTTGTGATCATCTATGGCCTATGGGTTTCCAATAAAAGCCCAATTGTGTAGAGCTTACAGCCCCGGTCACGAGTGTAGAGAGACGGAAGATAGAGAAGGAAAGAAAGGCGAGAAAGCAAAACTTGTTCTGACGACTGAGGAAGGGTTGAGGAGGAAAATGATAGAGGAGGCATTGCAAGTGGCGATGTTGCATCAGATATCTCCCGCGAATACGAGCCCTTCCTCTTCGGGAGCTGCAGGGAAGGAGCAGCAAGCTGCCGGGGTTGGGATCCTGCTACAGATTATGATGCTGGTGCTCTCCTTCGTGCTCGGCCACGTTCTCCGCCGTCACAAAGTCTACTATCTCCCCGAAGCCAGTGCTTCTCTTTTAATTGGTCAGTCACTCGCATCTCGTTATCAATCCCAAAATCATTTATAGGGTTACAAATTCACCTGTATTTGTTTCAGGTTTGATTGTTGGTGGTCTTGCTAACATTTCCAATACCGAATCAAGCATCAGGTTGCTTTTAATATCTCTCTCTCTCTCTATATATATATAGTAAATACTTCCTTTTTCATTTCCACTTACAATACTACTCTGTTTGTTTCGGCAGGACTTGGTTCAACTTCCACGAAGAATTTTTCTTCCTCTTCTTGTTACCTCCAATCATATTATATCCAAACCAACTTACTTACTTGCTTACTTACTTCGTCATACTTTCTTTTATTCTAAACAAACTTGGCTTTGCCCTTCTATTATATTTGTTTTTCTTGACTTCGCCTCTCACTCAGTCAGGCTTCAGTCTTGCACCTGTGAGCTCCCTTTCTCAACTTCCTGCTCGTTCAATTTGCTGTAATTGTCCAGTTCGCTAACACACGCCTCTTTCATTTGGTTTGCATTTCCCAGAAACCATTCTTTTCAAATTTTGGAGCCATCGTCACTTTTGCTATCTTAGGCACATTTATCTCTTCCATTGTTACCGGCGTTTTGGTGTACGTGCTCTTTCATTCTTAATTTATTTTGCCTACATGCTTTTGTTTTGCTGAAAACTTTCCTACTCATTGTTGTTTTTTCTTATAGGTACCTTGGTGGTGTCACCTTCCTCATGTACAGATTGCCATTCGTTGAATGTCTCATGTTTGGAGCTCTTATCTCTGCAACCGATCCAGTCACCGTCTTATCCATATTTCAGGTGCCTCTAGCTTTACCAACTGGAAATTCAACATCACAATATCCATATATCTCATACTTGGGCTAGATACACGCGCTTTTATTCCGGGCCATCCATGGGCTTTATACTTTATGGCTGTGTTTGGTTCACATATTTCTATTTCAAGAAGAAATTCAGTTCCTGGATTTGACTTTGCCTGAATATATTTTCAGTGAATCCCTTTTTTTATGTTTGGTTAAAAAAAAATGATTTCTCGGTCTCCTACGCTAGAGCCCTCAACCAAACCTCGCAAAGCACTATAGCAAAGGCCTCAAAAATTGGATCAGTATTGCGAACCACTGGATCAAACCTCACATAACACTACATCACACCCCTGGAAACCCCAAAATTTATCGTTCTTCCTCTTTCTGTGTAAACTTTGACGTCGATAATGGTGGAAGATCATGGTTACACATGTAAGGATCACTGTTCTAAAATTGGTTTAGGCGGCCACCTAGGTGCTAGGCGGTGCCTAACCGACTCGCCTAGGCCCTAGTCGTTTAAAAAATCGGTGGACCAACTAGGCGGGTCTAGGTTGACCGATTAGGTCTAGGTTCCTCTAGTTTTTTTTTTTTTTTTTTTTTTTTTGAATGATTAAATGTCAAAAAATAAAGGCCCGTGTAGGCTTAAGATTTGAATGAGTTTAAAAGACTTAAGTCTAATGTAAATTATATGCCACTATAACAAAGAGTATGTTTTTATATGAAATCAATATTCCTCAACTATTACGCATTTTTGTAATAAGTATATTTGTTTGTGTTTATTTTTTGAGTTATGGTAAATGATTTTTTTCATTTATTGTAGTATATGTGTGTATTACTATCTATGCAGTTAAATCGCTACTCGATCGCTACTCGCTTGAAGAGTGAGTAGCGAGTAGGTGTAATCGGTCGATTAATCGGGATTAATCGGACGATTTTTCATAACACTATATTTCTTTACAAATAATTATTAAATATATTTAACTTTGAAATACCAACATAATGAAGCCAATTAAAACCCAATCAATCAATAAACAATTAAAACACTCAATCAACTAAAATAAATATGATTAAAGTGTAGAACTTTACAAAATCGAGGGTTGGTCGAATCAGCGAAATGTCGAGTTCAATGTTTAACATTGAAATAGTTGAAATAGTGAACACAATTACTCGGCTAATCGGGCCTAATCAGCCGAGTACTCGGGGAGTTTTTGAGCCCGATTGTGATCAGGGATTAAATTGTTAGTCGGGTCGGCTAAGCAGTGAGTAGCGAGTACTCACCGATAACTCGACGAGTACTCAATGATTTAATAGCCCAGATTACCATATATATTAGGAAAAAAAACCGCCTAGCGCCTAGCCCGTCTAGGCACTGCCTAGAAAGCCTAGGCGCTCTCCCACCGCCCGACTACCGCCTAGCAGTTTTAGAACACTGGTAAGGATCTAACAATTAGCAGCGAACATTACTGCTTTGTAGAGATGGGTGGAGGTTTAAATCGGAAGATATTATGCCTTAACACTTCTTAATCAAGAGAGAAGGGAAGCAAAGAAAGCAACTTCCATTTTATTTTTAAGTAAGTTGGTTTCTTCCATTTCTACATGCCCGGAGAATCTATTTTCTACTTTTCTATTTTCCTCGGGTTGCCAAACACATTTGAGTATTCAAATTCCTGGAAACCATTTTCTTTACCCCACTTTTCCGTGAACCAGACGGAGCCTATATCCCATCATCAGCCTTTGCTAGATTCTAAAGTACATTTTGATTTCTAACAAATATAAATGCTTTGCTAGATGATAGTAATATAACTGCAGTCTACTGTGAATTTAATGCGGCTTCTGTTTGCAGGATTTTGGTACAGATATGAACCTGTATGCTTTAGTTTTGGGGAATCTGTTCTAAATGATGCGGTATGATTATTTAGTTCTAGGCTTTACAAAATATTAATTTATTAAGATATATCCTCCAACTGACAATACCTGTTTTCACATTTATGTGCATGATGGACCGTATGAAGATGGCAATTTCCTTGTACAGGTCTGCTATAGCGACTTGACTTTAACCATTATAATACGCACCTATATGTTATACCTCTCTCTCTCTCTCTCTTAAGTTTATTCTATAACTGGACAGTTATTCTTTCCAGGACAATGTCATCAGTGAAGAGTCACGAGTCATCTGGGCAAAACTTTTTTCTGGTCATAATTAGGTTTCTTGAGACCTTTGTTGGCTCGATGTCATCAGGTAATCCTGTTTTGCTTAAGGGGACAAATCTTAAACTTCTCTCATTAGTATTTTTTTTATATATTTTGTTGTCTGCTTGTCCTAGCCACTATTGGTCTAGCTGATTCTTTTTCTGGCCTGAAATTTCCATGAATCTAACGGTAGACACATCTGGTATTACCAATTACAATATGTCAGTAATATTTAAACTACAACATATTCTAGAGTAAAAGTTTTTATATAAATTACATATAATAAGTAGTTTAAGTACAATGTCTAAATAAAGCAACTTTGATTATGAAGATTGCAGAATTCTAATGAATACATTGCCTTTTGTGCTGAATTATCTGTGTTGATAGAAGTCGACTGGCACAACTGTTAAAGTTGTTTGCATAACAGTTGCGTAACTTTCTTTCTCTCTCCTTTCCTTTTTTCAGTTGAACTTAAGGCAAGATTCTTATCATATCATGTTTTCCACATATTTTTGGATTATTTTAAATACTTAATTTTTGTTTTTGTTTTCTTCCGCAGAAGTGTATCTACTATATATATTTTTCGTTTTATCAATTACCCACAGTTTTTCATTATCTCTGCAGGGGTTGGAGTTGGATTTATATCTGCTTTGATATCCTTTTTAATTTTCTTTTGCCTATTCCGATTCAGGATTTACCAGATTATAGTTACCCTTTTCTAACAATATTTTGAGATCCCTTAACCACAGAGAACCTTTTTAAGTATGCAGGCCTCGATGTTGATAAGTGAGTACTTTTATATGATTGGTTTTTTTGTTTAACATTTAGCTTCCAAGTCTGTTCTTTTGGGTACTAATGTTCAATCAATTTGTCCAGTTTACAGAACTTGGAGTGTTGCCTGTTCGTTCTTTTCCCTTATTTCTCGTAAGCGATCTCCTGGGCTTTTACTTTGTTGATATGTGGATTTTCTTTAGCTGTCTCCTGGAAGCCTGGATTCATGATCATCTTATCCTTAGGTACATGCTTGCAGAAGGTCTTGGTCTTTCTGGTATTGTGTCAATATTGTTCACAGGAATGGTAAGTTATTTTGTGATTTGAAAATAATATCCTTGGCAGAAAGTCTATAACTACTGGTTATTTTGTTTTTTATATTTTTGTTTCTTAATGTTTTTTCAGGTTATGAAGCACTACACCTTCTCAAATCTGTCAGAAAACTCACAACGATTTGTTGCTGCTTTCTTCCATTTGATATCATCGTTAGCAGAAACTTTTGTGTCAGTGATTAGTAACCGTGCTTGGTTTCTTATTATTGTCGCATTACCTGATATTAATATGTTTTAGCTTTATTACATCTTAGTACCTGTTGTGACCTAATCATGTTTTTCTGCAGATTCATATATATGGGGTTTGATATAGCCATGGAAAAACATAGCTGGTCACATGTTGGATTTATCTTTTTCTCAATTGTATCCTTGTAGTCTGATTACTTTTGACTTCATATATTTGTACATATTTTCCAAGAGCTTTCCTTTTTTCGTCCTTAACCTTTTACTTTCATGATCACTCCAGTTATTCATTGTCATAGCAAGGTGGGCATCTAATCTCTATTAGACCTTATGACTTCGATTTCGATTTCGATTTTCTTTTCTTTTAGAAATGATGTTGTTGATATCATCTAATCTATATTAGACCTTATGACTTCAATTTCGATTTTCTTTTCTTTTGGAAATGATGTTGTTGATATTATACTTGTACTATAATTGATTTGCTTGGTATCTCAAATCACTTTTTCATACCTAATTTAACTTGGGCCCTTCTGTCTTGGTTGAATCAGTCTGTTCTGTCTTCAAAGAAATCAAAATTTTAATCACATGTTTTGTAACTCCTTAAACAACTTTGTCAATTTTAATATGTTCCAAGTGTTTTCTTTTTTGACTTATGATGAAGATAACGTTCCAAAGTAGAGGAAAAAAATGGATATATCAATGTCACATGTAAGACGTAAAATTTTGTTTTCATAATTAACGTGTCATTTGTGCTTGTAGCCTTCTTTCTCTAAGTATTATTAGAATTTTGTGCTTGGCATTTTATTCAGGTAAAAAATATAAGATTTTGGTTCGTAAATATGAGTGCTTATCTCTGCTTGTGTTCAGGGTTTTACCTGTGTTACCTCTAACCAGTTTGATATTCTTTTCTTGAAGGGCTGCAAATGTATTTTCCTGTGGATACTTGGTGAATCTGGTTCGACCAGCAAACCGACAAATACCCATCAAACATCAAAAGGCCCTTTGGTATAGTGGTGAGAAGACAAGCTGCTGTCAATTGTTTTCTGGAATTATACTTTTTGGTTTTTGCAAAATATCAGCAGTTTTGTTTGTAACAGGACTTAGAGGGGCTATGGCTTTTGCCCTTGCTCTACAATCAGTTCATGATCTCCCAGATGGACATGGCCAGACAATATTCACTGCAACTACTGCAATAGTTGTTTTGACGGTGAGTGGTCTTTCTCTACAGTATTCCTTGTTTAAGTTCCACACCCATCAGGTAATATACAGTGGAACCCTTGTTCAAGTTCCACATTTGTTAGGTGATATACAGTGGAACTAAGTGTGATGTACTCTGTTTGTCTTTGTCTACTCAGAAACAGAGTATGTAGGATACCTTTAATCACACATTCTTTTGTCTTGAAGGATGTATTCTATTCTGAAACTCCCTTGGTATTAGTTTTTTTTTTTTTTTTTTTTTAGAAGAGTTCATTCCAATTTGTCTCTATTTGTAATGCTTCTGCTGACGGTTAACTTCTCAAAGAAAGTATATGTTGATTGGGAATTGTGGGTGCAAGTCAAAGTTATGTTTTATAAAGGTACCATGGTTTTACTAATTAAGTAAAATGGAATTTGTATATATTATTGAAAATGACGTCATTCAAATCCTCAGGAAGATCTTTAAAGAATTAAGTAAATACTTATATAGTTATATTCCATTAATCTGCAAGTTTTTGTACTAGTAGTGTCTATCTTATCTGTGTTCAAGAAGGAATCATATCGTAATGTTTATCATAATTTTAAGCAAAATGTGTGTCGTGTAGAATTTACATTATAGCCTTTTCTTTCAAGCCTTTTATATTTTTCCTATTTATGTCGGTGACGACTTATATTAGCATTTTCATTTTTAATTGGATATTAGTATTACATTAAGGGTTAACTAGTATTACACCCCCCCCCCCACTAGATGAGCCAATTAGGATTTCCCCTTTACTAGATGGGGAAATTAGGGTCCATGTTTTTTTTGTGTGTATTTGGGGGGAGACCCTAATTTCCCATCTAGTGGGGGGGGGGGTTATTTTCGTTAACCCTTACATTAAAGTTTCACCAGATTCATTTGATTGATCACTGGTTTTGTGGAATTGATGCAGGTCTTATTGATTGGAGGGTCAACTGGTACTATGTTGGAAGCTCTACAAGTTGTAGGAGATGCTCATGATGGCCCCCTGGGGGAAGTAAGTTCCAAGAAAGATTGTTTTACTCCTTCTGTTTGTTGTACTTGTAAGGATCAATCTGTTGTAATCTCTGTAGCCGAAGAAGTTCCATTATATAACTGGAACTAATTCAATGTCGATTGGAAACAGAAAACCAGTAAGCTCAGATAGGATTACTTTTGGACTCTGTAGCTCGATAGTGTAGACATTGACTTAATCTGGTATTCGCTAAGTTGTTTTTTTTTGTCTGTGAATGAAAATAAGCCAAACAAATGGCACCAAAACCAAAATGGGGTTGCATTCCTAGCATTCCAGACATTTTTGATTTTAAATTGTTGCTATTTTTATACGTTCATGTCTTTTCCCAAATCGTTACTTGGCTCATTGTTTATATAGTTTTTTCAGTAGTTCTATGCCATATTTTGGCGCTAGTTAAATACCAATTTTGGTGAATGCATTTCTTTGAAGCATTTCTTACCAGTATTTAGCACATAACTCTCTGAGAGCATGCTATGTTGGCCTATCTGGCCTTATTGTCTTGAAACTGATTTATTAGTTTTACAACTCAGGAATCTGAAATATCTGTTTTTTCTTACTTTCTGATTCCAGAGCTTTGATGGAAATAATGGCTATATTGCTCCGTCTTATGATGAGGGTGCTTCATCTGGCAGCAGGTTGAAGATGAGACTCAAAGAGTTCCACAAAAGGTAACCTTTGGAGCTACAGTTGATTATTAAAAACTAATCCTTGTTTATGTTTTATACATCTGTTGTTGATGTGGTTTTTAATTTGGTGCAGTGCTGCATCCTTCACTGCATTAGACAGGAACTACCTGACTCCATTTTTTACCACTCAAAATGGGGACGAAGAAGAGGATTTCGGTAAGACAATAGCCTGGCGCTTACACTTTTCTATACTCATACTCAGGTGATAATCAGATGGGGTCTGCCTCATAAAAATTGAGAGGCATCACACGTTTGCAGAGTCTGAAATTTCAAGAAAACTAGTAAGCATGTGCTGCACTTATATGTGACTATGCCGTTGACTGATAGTAGTAATGGTCTACTTTTCCATTTAGTGGTTATACAAGACTACTTAGAAAGGTGTTCAATGACCCACTGGAAGCTTGGGAATTTGGTCCCTAGGTCATAGGGATTGATTCTCATTTCCACCTTGTGGGTTGGAATGATGGGGGTTTAGGGTTTAGTGGTTAAATTAGGGAAAGTTCTACCAATAATGAAAAGTTTGTTATAGGTGAGTGCGGATATCCTCTGAACTGTAGTGATTGGCTATGTGAAGTAACTAACTCGTTTAGAGCATGACACAAGGATGAGTCAGCTCTTAGGCTAAAACAGTGGTGCTTTGTATTTGCTTACTTTTACTTCAATCTGTTTTTAGCATCACAAAGTGGGGCTCGTTTCCTTAGTAGTCTTTGTATATACATGCCAAGTCACATTGGATTTATATTGCATTATTACTTGGTGATTTACTATATAACTTTTTATTATCATTGTGTAAAACAGACGAGCCAGCTCCTAACTCTAGAGGAGGCAGAGGTTTTCGCGGTCGTGGGTAATTGTTGGGTGATTTTGCTAATCAATACTCTAACTCTAATGGAGAATCTACACATACCCTCAATAGTCTTGGAGAATCGTTGTGTTGCTGCTGGGTAGAACAAGTGGATAGGCATCTTAGCAGCTGTATACACTGAAAGTAGTAAAGAGGAGCTCCTAAGTTTTGTATATACACAATGGATATTATTACAGGTCAACGGTAGGATGTTATTCAATTAATGGTATACAAAAATTAGCATTTGTGCTCATGATTGCCTGCATGTGAAGAAATGATCATGCACACTACCTTTTCTCATGATTATTTGGTGCTGGTGATACGTATATGCATGACCTGACCAGATATTGTCATTATTCTATCCTATTTCTTAGCAAACAAGCTTCCAGTGACGAGGTACATAGATTGATATTTGTACCAAAAAATATCTTATTTCGGTATGTCCTCCATTTCAGATTCAGATCAGCGAGATAACAATTCATGATCTCTGAACCATAAATGAACCTAGCAAACAAGCTTCCAGTGACCATTCAAATAATTTGTTTCTCCATCAGATTAATTTTAGCAATTCATGGTGGAACCATAAATGAAGTTTGAACTAGAAATTTCTAATGGATTTTGTTTCTACATCTTGAGGTTGTCTGTTTTTTTAACTTTTAAGTATTCAGTGGCGTTAAAACTTTTAAGGTACAAAACCGAATTCAGCATCCCGGATTTAAATCCTTGTTGAATGCTGAAAAAAGAGAAGCTCAGGTTGGGTTTCCACCCCTACCCTTCTAAAACCCCTTCCACATGTTGTCTTCTCCCACTTTAACTTGTCTTCTCCCACTTTTCATAATAGCTTTGTTTCTTTAACTTTTCATTGATGATCTTTCATCCATTCTTCATATTTTTTGTGTATGATTTGTGTGTATGTATTATTTTTATGTATATACTTGTTGGAATTGATTAGTTGGATTCACTTGTGCCCATAATTTATTCATGGGTCCTCGCTATCAAAAAATAAGATTAGTTAGATTCCTGTAATTTTGTATGGAAAAAAAAAAAAAAATTAATTAATTCACGTTTTTGATGGAAATGAACACGTTTGAAAGTACACATGTGAGGTAGCAGCAAAAACAGCCCCCAACGTGACAAAAACGAAAAAAATTAATTTCACATGATATAATATCATTCCCAATATATGTGATTTTGAGGAGAAATAACAACTTGTCACCCTTAGTCCCCAAAACAATTGTCTAATGCAATGGTTACTGTCAATGTAGCATTTCACTAGGTGACAATAAACACATAGTTACGTTGTAAACTTCGGACAAAACCTTTATTTCGTCATGTGTTTTTTTGTTTTTTTTTGGATGGGATGTTTCATTCCGTCTCGTGTGTTTTTTTGACATTTTTTTTCGTGTTTTATTTTTAATTTTTTTTTCAAACGGGATGTTTTCATTCTATCTAATGTGTTTTTTTTCGATATTTTTTCGTTTTTTACATTTAAAACGGAATAAAACATTCCGTCCAAATTTTAAAATTGCATTTGCATTTGGGCAATACATTGTAACTTCTTACCAACAATGTCACTTTGAGGGAAAATAGTCTTATATGGCGCCTATGTGGAGGTAACAAATTGTTGCTTGCATTAGGAATGTTCTAATGTGCAAAAATAGCAACATAAACAACAAAATTATGGAGTATCATGTTAGCATCACGAAGACGTATTTTGTTGGGATACACTTTAGAGTCATGAAGCGTACTGAGTCATCTCACCCAACAAGTACTTGTGAGTTGTGAGTTGTGAGTTAAATTGATTATATAACATGACATACCTTTCACTAGAGAAAGTAACTACTATACCGATCTAAGAGCATCTTTAGAAGAGACACTATCCTAGCACTAAACACCAAATCTTCAATAATTTGGTGTTTTTTCATCTTCAGGAGAGACACATTTTGAAAAATATACCAAATTGCTCAAAATTTGGTGTTTGTTTTGGTGTTGTATCAAATTTCTCTCTTGCAGTTTTGGAAAAAACGCATGAGCTTGGGCTAGAGAGTGGGCTTCAATGATGCGGTTTTGCGAAAACTACACGGTTTTTACGACACCGCATACTCTAAATGAAAAAATGGACAAAAAATGGCTATATTTTTCTTTCACTATAAATTGAAGCACTCACACAATAGGTTTTACACTCACTTCTATTCTCCACTCTCTACTCTAAACCACAATGACTAGTGAAGAGCCAAAAACAAAATTTAGAGGGGCTTCATGGATACAAGAATAAGATGTTGCTCTCACCAATAGTTGGCTACAAGCTAGTCAAGATGGTGTAGTGAAAATGAGCAAAAGTCAAACAAAATTTGGAGTAGGATTCTAAATGCATTTCATGCAAATCTAGGAAGAATGACCGAATGCAATTTCACGGGCATAAAACACCATTGGACTCTCATTCAAGCTAATATCAACAAGTTCCATGTTATTCTTTATAAGATTCAAGCATCTCCTCAAGTGGCTATAATGAAAATATGATTGTAAGTATTATTTACTTTATATTTGTTATTTTGATTCACAAATACAATTTTCAATTCTAATTTAGTTTTTTTCTTAAATTGTAGGTTGAAGAAAGCAATAAATGCATATGGGATGCATAATGAGGTTTGGAAGTGGATGCAATCCTATAATATGTATGGTGAAAGACTCACCCAAATGGAATAGGTTACAATTGATAAATAAAATACGACCCACCAAAAAGTCAAAGTCAAACAGTGGAGAAGGAGGTTCATCAGTTTCAATATCAACTGTGACAACTCAACCAATGGATTATGATCCACACCAAGTTGTGGCTTGCGGATAGGCCTAATGGAAATAAATAAGAAAAGTAGAAAAAGCAAAAAAAAAAAAAAAAATGTGATTCTAAAGTGGAGGAATCCACTAAGAAACTTTATTATTTTCTTGTGGAACTTTCTAAAACTCACCAAAGAAGACAATAAATTGGAAGATCAAAGACAATTGAAGAAAGATGAGATGGAATCCGAAAAACTTCAATTGAAGAAAAATGTGATGGATTGGAAGCTCCAAATCCAAAAAGATAAATTTCAATTGAAGAAAGATGTGCTCCAAGTTCGAGAAAATGAAAATGATGCTAAAATATTAGGAATAAAATTAGAAGGATTATTTGAAGATGAGCGGGACATTTGGCAACTCAAAAAAGCATAATTTTTACAAAAATGAATGAATCGACTTGTCAATATCACCGGTAGTAGTCAAAGTTGTGCATAGTCTAAATGATTTTCTTCCTACTTATGTCTTTTAATTTATGTCGTCTTTTAATTTGAGTTTGTATATTGATTTTAATTAGAATGTACTTTAATTGAATATTTTCTTTTAATTTTAGTTACCTTAATTTAAAGTTGATACTTTTTATCATTCTAAAAAAAATTCAGCAAAGTCTAATTTGTATTTTCAAAATTCTCATATACACAAATCTTTTCATAAAACCACAACTACATAGAAATATAAATCAACGCCGACCACACCTACTCCACAAATGCTTGACCAAGTCATTCTTCAATCTATCATGAACAATTTGTGAACGAACCCTCTCAACGCCAAATGCCCAACAAGATAGAACAAAGTGTCGTTCATCTTCAGATGCACCTTATCTACTTAGCCTTTCATAATCAGGAATATACTGCGGGATATCCGTTTCGCGTTCATCTTCCACAATCATATTGTGTAAAATGACACAAACCCTCATAACAGTAGCCATGGTCTCCAAATACCATAACCTGCATAAATTCACTAAAATAGCCCAACACGACTGCAATATACCAAACGCCCGCTATATGTCTTTTCTAGCAGCTTCTTGCTTCTCTTCAAAATATTTATTTTGTGCAACAGTCGGCCTAGAAATCGTTTGAATCAAGGTGACATAATTAGGATATATACCGTCACCCAAGTAATAACCCATATCATAATGATGCCCATTCACAATGTAGTTACAAGAAATAGTTTCATCATTGACTATATCATCAAATATTGGTGAGCGGTTAAGCAAATTAAGATCATTGTGAGAACCCACCATTCCAAAAAAAGCATGCAAAATTCTCGTGTCACGAGAAGCAACCGCCTCTAGAATCACTGTTGGTTTATGCACATGGCCAGTGTGAGACCTTTGCCACACGGATGAGCAATTCTTCCATTGTCAGTGCATGCAATCAATGCTTCCATTCCAGGCCATCCGCATTCTTCAGACTCTTCAAGCAAACGCTGAATATCTGCAATATTTGGTTTGCGCAAATATTCACTTTTAAATATTCTAATAATTCCATCACAGAAATAGCACATGTTTTCATGAACAGTTGGCTTAGCAATATGTAACATGTGATCTACTAGATCATCTAAAGACCCATAAGCAAGTATTCGTATAGCATCAATTACTTTGATTTTTGGGTGAATCCCAATCTTACCCACATTATTAACTTTTTGTTGAAAATATGGTACATGATGGTTAAGATGATTAAAAATAATAATAAACAATTACTCACCCATACAAAATCGGCGTCGAAAGTTGTGGTCAGTGAATATAGATTTTGCGCTAAAGTAGTTAACATTTATATGAGCCAGTGTTGTCTCGTATTGACGATTCTTGCATTTTCTTCCTTTTTCGAACCACCATGTGGTTTATAAAAATTCTTCACTTTTGCTGTCGCAATAAACCGAGACGATGTCGGACCAAAGATAGAGTAATAGCCACTAATTTTTTACAACACTTAATTCCAGTGTTATCATTTGAAGAGCTTGAACTCAATGAAGAAGAAGAAGACGAATGATCCATTGAAATTTTTTCAAAAGTTTTAGTTTTTTTTTTTTGCTAAGGAGATGAGTTTAGGATTAGATGGAACATGAAAAATGAAGAGAGCCACGCAAAAAACACGGGTTTATAATATGATAGCACGCGGTGTGTCACACACCGTGTGGTTTTTGGAAAACCGTGTGAGCTTGGGCTTCTGTTGCGGGCGTCTATGGCGCAGTTTTGAGAAAGCCGCGTGGACTATATGGGGCGGTTTATCCAAAACCGCGGCATTTGATGTCAAATATTTGATATCGCTCTTAAAGTTGGTTGGTGCAAGTTTGGTTTGGTATTTGGTTTTGTTAAAAAATTTGGTATTTTTTTGGTATCTCTTCGAATGCTATAATAGATAGCTAGGTGCTACTAGATTGCAACCTAGAGGGGTGGGAATAGGTGGGAAATTAATAACTTTATATGAATGTGAAGCATTATTCATGACATTATTTTATATTTTATTTTTTGGCGGCGTGACTTAAAAAAACAACATTTAGTATTCATAAGGTGGGTCATTCAACATTTTAGAATTTATAGGCTAAAAGAAACAAATGGCCCAAGGGCCTAAGAAATAAAAAATTTGTTTCCTAAGCCCAAAAACGGTTGGGCCTTTGGAAAATTTTGTTCATTTTTTGGTTCCCCCAGTAACAGCAAGCAACCAGAAAGTTTTTGGCATTCGATCGGGTAGAGTTAACATATTCAATTGCATTTGCTCCTCGTCGCCGTGTGTGTGCATGTCTTATTAGAGAGAAAAAAAAGGAGCTCCCGAGAATCATTATCTATGATCTATCATCAAAATGGCAGTAGGAGGTGGACTATTATTATATTTTTGTTCTGACTGACTGATTGGGTTTTGCTGGACCGTAATTGTAAGTATGTTTTCTTCTCATCTATATTAGATCTATCTGGATTTGAGATTCCGCATTTAGTGGCCCCGATCGAATGCCCCACAAATTTGTTACGCTAGATCATATAAACTGTTACTGGTAGATCCCATCTCTTCTTCACTAGCCCATTGCCAACCCAACTTGTTTTTAATTAATCTAAACCTTATATTCTCACATTTAAAACACAAGTCCTCCTGCTATTCCTGTTCAAACAATAAAGAGTTCGTTATTTGTTTTACTGAAACTGCATTGCTTTTTAGTTGCTTAACAAAACTGTTACTGTGATGACCCTGCATTCTTGATGTGTTTTTTAGGCTTGCAATCCCTCATCAAGGCGTTGTGTGTTTCTAGAATAAAGGGACTGGTTTTTGCAAGAGAAGATCAATTAAAATGTCTGCTGCTGCTGGATCAGGGGAATTCAGTAATAGCGACCATATCCTTTTGCTCAGATCAAATTCGTCATCTTCTGAACCCGATTTGGAAGCTCAAAGGGCCAAGAGGAAGGGTATCACAGATCTTCTCAAACAGTTAGACAGGGGTCTCTCCTCCCGACGACTTAGCAGCCGTAGTAGTAATAAGCCTTTGGATAACGATCCTTCCTCTCATGACACTCTTGGTGATGGTGCCCCACCTGAATGGGCATTGCTTCTCATTGGTTGTCTTCTTGGCCTTGCCACTGGTATTTGTGTCGCTGCCTTTAATCGAGGGGTTAGTACTTAGTACCCCAACTCCAACCCCCTCATTACAATCCTATATTTTTCTCACAACTGTTTCTCCCAGTTTCAAATTCTTTGACTGAAGTTCTTACTTATAATGAATGTCTGGATTGTATACTTGTATATATGTCATGATTGCTTACAAAAAACTCATATACTTTGGTGCCATTGCATTTATATCGATTTTTGTTCCAGTTCACTATTTTTTTTCTTTTTTGCTCTACCAAATTGGTGGGATTGGTTTCATTGTGGGTATTAACTTAGGTAATAATAAAAAATGAAATGAATGTGTTGGTCTCTTGGTGCCTTCACCATTATCTTAACATTCATACAGACAACACTCAGCTTGGGATCTCATAAGTGACCCATTTGTTCTTTTCTGCACAGTGTGGGGTTCCTCAATCATGGCTTCTATGTTCCACTTCAGACACATAAAGCATTCTTTGGAATGCCTGCAGTTTGCGTGTCTTAGAGATTGAAAAGTTTAACTCTTTATCATTTAAGAATTTGCTATTGGGCACTTGGCTCATTTGAATTTTTTCGTTGAGGTTACTTATTAAACGTTACAATTATCAAAAACTCAATGTAAGGGTACAGTTAAATATTTAAATTGCTACAAAGGTACACAATATCCCTCTCCACCACAGCCACCGCCATTTTCTTCACATGTTTCTTTCTGGATCCTATATGCTTTCCCCATTTACATTCTTGACAACTCCCATAGCTTCAAATATGAATGATTATTTATCTACCAGACTGCCACTGTATGTGTAGTTTTCTTTGTTGGTAAGATACTTTTTGTTCTGTCTCCCAAAATTTCCGTATTCTAGTGAAGTTGGCACGTGCAAGTTACCTGTTGGTCAAGCCTAGGATCGGTTTTTCACTCACTTATAGGGAGTAGAGGTCCAAAAGTCCAGGGATTAAGTTAGGTTGAGTTCCAGCACTGAAAGAGGATAGTACGGAATAGTTTTTTTCGGTGTGGTAATAAACATATATGATTACCCTGTGATTTGTATTTGTTTGGTTATGCTGTACATTTGTTGACTTGTGGGGTTTCTCTAGGTGCATGTAATACATGAGTGGGCCTGGGCAGGTACTCCAAATGAGGGTGCTGCTTGGCTTCGCTTACAGAGACTGGCTGATACATGGCATCGGATACTGTTGATACCTGTAACCGGGGGAGTTGTTGTCGGAATGATGCATGGATTACTTGAAATAATTGACCAAATAAAGCAGTCCAGAGGTTCTCCAAGGCAGGGCTTTGATTTGTTTTCTGGGGTCTTCCCCACAATTAAGGCCATTCAGGCTGCTGTAACTTTAGGTACTGGTTGTTCTTTAGGTCCTGAAGGACCAAGTGTGGACATTGGGAAATCATGTGCCAATGGGTTCTCTGAAATGATGGAAAATAACAGAGAAAGAAGGATAGCACTTGTTGCAGCTGGTGCAGCTGCTGGAATTGCTTCAGGTATCCAAATTCTCCGTCTATGTGTGTGTTTGTACGTGTGTTGTCTCACAACAAACCTTGCCTTCACAATGAAAAGAAAATTAAAGTTGGCCTATGACAGTGTTCTAAGATCAATGAACAGTGTGTCATATACACTTTAACTTATAACATGAATACGTCCTTTAATTGGGTTTCAAATTTGAGAATGGGCTGGTTTCTTTGATGTCTGCCAATATGATAAAGAGATAATCCTAATTCCTAGTTAAAGATCGTGTCTTTCAGAAAGTTCTGCATAGTCCAAAGTCTGAAGGACCACCTGTCTTCAAATTTTCATATTCTAACCCACAAAGTGTAGTTGGTTTAAGATATGAGATTTATAGTTGATTAAAAGATCCGGCTCAAATTAGTTTCAATTCTCTAGCTTGTTGTGACTCCTTGGTCAAGAAATGGTTATGAACTTCCTGTATCTGATTTGGTTGAAGATGTATACCTTGATTTTTGGTTTTAAAGGTTTCAGAAGTTTGATAAAGAATATGTTTGATACAAGGTCTGAAATAGGGATACGTTGTTGACATAAGTACAAGAATCTGTCTATACACTTCATCAATAGAGATGAACACATCTATCATCAACAAGACTTCCCTGTAATGAAAATAAACAGACATCAGATATGAAATAAATTAGAATTTGTGCTCGAATATGTCAAATATATCTTTTACTCGGCATAGCATGGATATATTTGAATCAGTCAAGGTTCTTCTACGGCTCTGTATAAAATGCAATTTAACAGGCTTCATTGTGATTGGTCTCTTTTTCAATTAATGTGTGGTCATCAATGGTGTGTGGATATCATCTACTTAGCATTTGTGGTAATCTTTTGGATTTTCAGGGTTTAATGCTGCAGTTGCTGGTTGTTTCTTTGCTATCGAAACAGTACTAAGGCCTCTTCGTGCAGAAAATTCCCCTCCATTCACAACGGCAATGATAATATTGGCATCTGTTATATCATCAACAGTATCAAATGTGTTACTTGGAGAAAGGCCAGCTTTTACAGTGCCCACGTATGAACTGAAATCTGCTGCTGGTATTTTATCTTTTTCTAGCTCTGCTGCATTTTGCAAAAATGTGTTTAGTATAGGCATTGGGGAGAATTTTTTATATATGTGCTATGCTCTATATATTCTCTCTTGGTAGGTAATAGTGGACTTTCTGTAGTCTCTTGGTAATTGTCACCGACCACAGAATAGTTTTAACAAATAGCTTTAGGGTAGATTAAATTTTCAAATAAATACGGACTTTTTCGTAGAGAAACTTGCACCGCATCGTTCTTAGAGCATCACCAATGTAGATGTGTAAAACACTTTTTAGTGTAAATTTAGACATTTCTCTCCGAAAAATCTCTACCAAAGGGAATGCATAGAAGGACTTATAACTTAAAAGTGTGTAAATGCTTGTTTAAAAATGAACATAGCTTTACACATTTCTAAAAGTTTGGACTCCATAAATTTTAACACCCACTACTTTAAAAAGTGGGACTCAACAAGTTTTGGTTTCCCATTGTTTTAAACCAATGGGAAGCCAACACTTTTGGAGTCCCTCTTGGTGTTACAAATTTTGCAAAAAAGATTCCATTGGTTCGTTGAATGATGTGTGTTTTTACACAAGATCAATTGTTTTATTCTCTTTTGGCTCCCATGTGGCTGTGTAAATTTAAACATCCCATTGGTGATGCTCTAAGGAAGTTGATTATTAGTTTATCACTATCAACGTTACTAGTGTGATATTTTCCTTACCCAAATCATCCCCCTCTACAAATTTTCGTCTCCATACCATATCTCATCAGACCATTACGAATCTGTCATACCCCATGGGGGTCTATTCCCACATCGGATGGGAAGCTGTCCTCTATCATAGATATATTTCATTGGAGTACCACACACGTTTAGAGAACACACCACAGCCATGGATGAGGCCGAGCTATGGGCTTTTTGGTGTAAGTCAGTAAGTAGGTACAGTGGCGACATTCTACTATAGGGTGGATCATGACATAGTACTTTCAGAGCCATGGACGACTTGGCTACTCGCTCCTAAGGTGGTGAGCCGCGGATGACTTGGCGACTCGCTCCTAAGGTGGTGAGATTTGCGGATTTACTCTCGCATTAAATAGGATTCTTTCTAAGTGAATTCTTTTGATGCGACACATATTCGCTCAGCCTTTTTAATTGACCAATGTTAGGAGGTCTTCTTGGAATTATGGGGGCTAAAAAACATTTGGGTGTCTGCTACCAAAAAAAAGTGTCTGCCACATTTTTTTCTTCTTCTATCCGTCTGCTTCCTCTTCCTCCCCCAAATTCAGCAAAACAAACCCTAGATGACGAAACTTCATCTCATGCCAACCCTTCTCCATCACCATTAACTGTTTCCTTGCTCCAACAACAACAAATTCTTTCATAGAAACTTCACTTCCGATCGCCACACTCGTGCCTAACATCAGCTTGCACCGCTCGCAGTTTCTAGTTAAATTAATGGTCCCAAAAGTTTTGGCTTGAGGTATTGTTGGTTATAAGTTGTTTGGAAGTTTTGAATATCATCAGGCAAGTGGTGGACATAATAATTTACAGTTTATGATTCAAACGTTTCTGTCTTGATTGCATTGTGAACATAAATTGCTTCATTACATGTGCATATGGTAATGGCTGCATGTGTTTATCCACTCTTGCAGAATTACCTTTATACTTGATACTTGGTATGCTATGTGGAATTGTAAGTGTAGCCTTCACACGGCTGGTGACTTGGTTCACCAAGTTTTTTGAGTTTATCAAGGAAAGGTTTGGCCTACCAGCAGTTGTATGCCCTGCTTTAGGTGGATTAGGAGCTGGGATGATAGCTCTGAGGTACCCTGGAATACTTTACTGGGGTTTCACAAATGTTGATGAAATCTTACACACAGGGAAGACTGCATCGGCGCCTGGAATCTGGCTGTTAACACAATTAGCTGCTGCCAAAGTTGTAGCTACAGCTCTGTGCAAGGGGTCTGGTCTTGTAGGTGGTCTTTATGCCCCAAGTTTGATGATCGGTGCTGCTGTTGGTGCTGTTTTTGGAGGTTCAGCTGCTGAACTTATAAATTCTGCCATTCCAGGAAATGCTGCTGTTGCCCAGCCACAAGCGTATGCATTGGTAAACTTTTTTTTTGTGCAGTCTGATCAAGTTTTGAACTTGTTTTTTTGCATTTGTTTTATGACCCACTTTACAACACTACTACATGCCATTAATGTTTTGACTTGGTAGTACAGGTTGGGATGGCTGCTACATTAGCTTCAGTTTGTTCAGTACCCTTGACATCAGTATTACTTCTTTTTGAGCTGACCAAAGACTACAGAATCTTGCTACCACTTATGGTAATATTTTCTATGCTTAGCTCGTGTTGATAAATTATAGTTTCTTTTGCATTTAAGAATATGTTTTCCCCCAATAAGATTCTCAAGTAGTCTCGAATCTTTAATAACTGAAAACCAATGTTGCACGGACACAAACACGGCGACTCGGTTATATCTCAAAAACGTTGGACGTGGATGCGGAAATTAATTAATATTTATAATTTTATTTTATATAAATTTAACATTAGAAACTAAATTAAATGTTTCAACATTCATAAATTCGAAACTATTCAAGATAAATAGTCACAAGATTAAGTTTAATGTTTCCTAATCAAACTTTAAAAACATGTCATAAGCCTTAACAAAACAAAAACCGGAAAAATTGATTTTTTTAAACATTATTTTGATCTATTTTTTTTTATTTTTTGGAGTCAATCTGCGTCCCAACAATGTTGACCGCGTCTTGACCCCTGTCCGGTTTAGTTGACCATGTCTCGACTGTGTTGACCGTGTCGGTTGCGCGTCCATGCCGCGTCCGTGTCCGTGTCCGACACAGACAACCCTTTGGTAGGTGCGTCCGTGCTTTAGAGCTGAAAACTAATTACTTTCAGGTGTTGAATGTTTAAACCATTGTTTGCTGAAAAAATGTATAGATATTTCTTCCATTGTTGAAGAGTTATTTGATTACAAACTATACCCTGCCTGTCATATTTCCCAGTGAACGTTACTTTTTGTATCTATACATGGTATATAGTTGTACAAAATTGTTTGGAGACTAAGAGGCCATACTCTGATTATTGAAAAGATTTGCGGATTCCATGCCAACAACATAGTTGAATACCTTGTTTTGGCATTATTTGGCTGACAGAGTTGGGGTTATTGCAATTTACAATGTTGAACATCGAAACAATAACAATTATGAAGGTACATAATGTCATTTTTCTTGATTTTCCACATACAGGGGGCTGTTGGATTAGCAATATGGGTCCCCTCTGTGACAAACCAACCCAAGGAAACTGAAGCGTCTGAGACAAAAAGCTTAGCTAGAGGATATTCTTCTCTTTCTCCCGTTGAAGACACTAATGAGGATGTTTGGAGAGGGACTGATAATGGAAATGCTTTAGAACTCTTGGTTTTGGAAAGGGCTGCTGAACATGATACAAATGAGGAGGTCATGTTGGATAATCTGAAGGTTCAATTACTTTCATTTATCATTTTTGGTATTGTGATACATTACCATATTGTTTACAGTTTCTGATTGATCATTTTTTTTATGCTTTGTTCCGATTTGATTAGCTGAAGCGCATAATTTCTTGTCTTACTTGTTTATTATTTTAGTTGAGTTTCTTTTATTTGTTTATTATTTTATTATAATTTTCTTTCATAAGCTCTTCTTGGCTTCAGGTCTCTCAAGCCATGTCAAAGAATTATATGAAAGTTTCACCAACAGTTTCCTTGAAAGATACAATAAAAGTCATGCATGACAGCCTACAAAATTGTATCCTCGTGATTGATTCTGAAGATCTTCTTGAGGGAATTGTTACACTTGGAGACATTCAGCGGCGCGTCTTGAAGATATCAAGTGATGCTTCTAAGGGTGATACGACTGCTTTGGATGTATGTAAACCAAGATTTCAAGTTGATGCAACATCATCATAAATGACAGGCTTGACAGCTTACTACTGCATTTATAGAGTTGACCACAAGTGCTTGTTTTAAAAGAACTTTTATGTTTGATATTCTTGTCCAAGTCCCACTTTCGCATTGCCTTTGTTTGAGGGTGTCATCAATTTCATGTCATGCCAAGTGGCTCAATTTTTTAGTTCAGTAACCATGTGGATCTGGCCCTTCCTTTGGTGATTTACACAGAAGTGCTTAGAGTATTTCGTCACTTGTCACCCCTAGATTAGAACATGAAGAAGTCACACAACTAGAGGCATAGATTAATTAAGAGTATACTGATTTTAGGATTTCAGTACATAAGCATTTTCGAATAAATCGTCGGTGTTGTATGGATACTCATATAAGGTTAAGAGTTTTGACTACTCATCTGTGTTAGATGCCAATGGTTTGTCACATTGGTGTCTTTGTTGTTTAGTCTACGGTGCATATCACTACGAGTAGCTACATCAATTAGGAGCTTATGTGCATGCAACTTTATCGTATATGATTATTTTTCCTAATCTATTTCTGATTGTTGGAGTCTTGATGTTTAAATCATGCATAAAGTATGCTTTACAGCTATGAAGCACGGACGCAGCTGGTGGGCTGTATCCGCGATGCGGGGACGGGCTCGGCATGGACGCGTTTCCGACGCGGTCAACTAAAGCGGACACGGATCAGGACGCGGTCAAAATGGTCCAGACGCAGATATTTGACTCGAAGAGGAAAAAAAAAGAACGTAAAATAATGTTAGAAAACCCAATTTTTCTTCAATTCTTGTTTTGTGAAGATTTATGACATGCTTTTAAAGTTTGATTAAGAACTGTTATTTAATTTATGTAAAATAAAACACAAATATATTATTTAATTTCCGCATCCTTTTCCGCGTCCTACTTTTTTGGGATATAGCCGAGTCGCCGTGTCAGTGTCTGTGTCCGTGCAACATAGCTTTACAGTAATAATATTGCAGACAGTAAGTAAGTTTATGGTTTTTTCTCTGGGAGAGTTTTAAAATGGTTGCCTATTCTTGATTCAAAAGTTGAACAAAATACTGATGTGTTCTGTATAACTTATGTGGACTTATAGCATTTCTTAACAGGTGAATACTTGTCTCGTGTCGTCCATCTGTACTCGGGGAATTCATTATCGTGGGCGCGAGCGTGGTCTATTAACTTGTTATCCAGATACAGATTTAACCATCGCTAAGGAGCTGATGGAAGCTAAAGGAATTAAACAGTTGCCTGTTGTTAGGCGTGGTGGAGACCAGAGAAAAGAATGGAAGCGCCGAGTTATTGCTCTTCTTCATTATGATTCCATCTGGCGCTGTCTCAGGTTGACATAAATTCCTTTCTTTGTTATTATGTCCAATCTAAGTTTGTTCTTCTTTTCACTTTCTAGTCAGTAGCCAATGTATGCTAGATATTGGTGGCACCTCTTCTTTTGGGTTTTGGAGAATCAAAATCAGGCACAAGTATATCATGAAAAGTCAGCTTAGGTATTGAGTTTCTTTACCGATTTCTAGAATGGGTAGTAGAATATAAAAAAAGAATCTATGAAAGAGTACCCAGTATTTCAAAGAAACAAGCGTTCTCGTGAATAAAAGTAGAGTATTGACAGTACATCATCTGTTGGAGTACTGGGCAGTAAAAGTATAATTATATAAATCTCCAAGAATTGTTTGTTTTCAGTAGGCTGTACGCTGTGAAAGGTATACATGTATTTCAGGTTCAGTTGTCCTTTACATAATGTCCTTGTACTTGGTATTTTTCTATGCTATGTGACAAAGTCATTCTCTAGCTTATGGTATCATTTGTAGCCCTTAGTCTTACTGACACCCAACATCTACACGTCGATTCTATGATTGGTTTTTACCCAGGCAAAGAAATGAAACATACAGTAGCGGAGATAACCTTCAAATTTGGACTTATCATGATTTTTTGAACATTTTTTATTGGTTAGTAAATATCTTTTTTCATTTTCAATGTGGTTGATATCTTCATATCTATGCAGAGACGAGATGGAGCGTCACAATTCAATGTATAAGCCGAGGAAAGATGATCAGAAAGAGAGAAATGGTACTGTTGTTTAAATTGGTGGTGAAACTGAAAACACTAAGTTTCAAAGCTGTCAATGTCAAGGCATACTGTTTTGCAGGGATTGTTTGTTTGTAAGACATGTAAATGTGGTCTCCATGAAATTGATAATTAAAAGTAGAAGTGAGTGGTAATAGAAAATCATTTATATGAAGAGCTGAGGTGTAAAGAGGTTTTTTGGTCTTGATAGTCGGTCTGTGTAGATGCAAGGTTGGTTAACTGATGATTTTCTTCGGAATATATAGTTGCAGCCTTGCCGGAGAGGTGTAGGTTCTGTTCCTCAAGTGGGATTGATTCCTCACGTTAGCAGTCAGATTGTAAAAGCTGATGTAGTTCTTGTAATTTTCTTTAATTTTATATTGTTACAGATATTGGATATACTAAATACTGAATAAATACAACTGCAATATTATTATGTATGTTAACAGAACAGTTAATGCATTACTTCTGGATTCTGTATTGTTTTTCTTAGTGTAGTTGTTGAATAATAGACATCCTTCCGGTACGAAATATGTGAACCAAGTCTAGATGTTCTACACTTCTACTAACACTGAACTTTATTTTACATCAATGGACAGCAATCTGGGTCGGCCGACTTCATAGTGTGCTATAGCTGGATTAAGAAAATGCTACAGTTGAACACATAAAAAATGAACCGGAAAAA
Organism: Coptis chinensis; assembly: GCF_015680905.1. NCBI lineage: Eukaryota > Viridiplantae > Streptophyta > Magnoliopsida > Ranunculales > Ranunculaceae > Coptis > Coptis chinensis. The sequence goes on along the minus strand of NW_028238099.1, from coordinate 70,257 downwards.
AAAGCAGCAGCATAATGTGGTGATCTAAAGTAAAAGTGTGCAATCAATCCCATCATCATGCTGACATACAAATATACAATAAGTCAGAACGAGGATTAGATGTTTCATGGCCCCTTAAAAGGCTAGAGCACACAACACAACAGCCAGATTATCCGAGTACGATAGTATTTGCAGACAATATTAAATCATGTTATCAAAGAAAAGATTGCATTGCTTAATCCTTATTCACATGCTTGTATTTGTTTGCCATGTTTGCTAAATATGCCTTAGAAAGTCAGAAACCAGGAACCATTCTTGGTGTGGTGTGAACTAAGAAAATGTAGAAACTATGTAATAGAAGCGAAAAAGACGAAGAATACAGTTTAGATTGTTCCTCTTTACCTGCAATACAAATATATTTCTATGATGTGCACGCCCATAGAGAGGGGAACAACCGAACAACCATGAATGCATTTGGGGATTTTGAGCTCGCAAGAGGTGTGTACTAATAGTACCATTTGTGCATTCTATATATTGTTGGCACTTGGCAGGCTCCCCGTTGCTACGTTCTCGGATAGTGCAGCTCTAAGGGTTGATTTTTCTTTTGACTGTACTTGTGCACAAAATTGCAGACAAAATATAGATTGGATTTATGAAAGGTTTGTGTCGGCAGTAGTTAGTTGGAGTTGATATGTTTGGACAGCTGTTCTAGTGCAATATCAACAGCATCTTTGAATTGGAAGTGAGTGGTGGTAGCGTTGGGATGCATGTAGGTCAGCCTTGGGATGAGACTAATCACAGTGCTCCTCATTTTCTCCACCTTCTCTTTTGGAATCTTCCTCAATGCTTCCTCTATAATTGCCCCTCGGTCCTCCTCCGGGAAGTACACCGAGTACTCGCTCTTCTCCTGAGGCAGGTACCAGGCGTACTGGGTGTAGGCCGTGTGAGAGGAGAAGAACACCGGTATGCAACCAGCCAGCACTGAATCGAATGTGGACCTCCGGGTGAAAGAGTCTCCCGGTGCCTGTAAACAGAACTGAGACTTGGTCATCACCTTAAGCACGTCACTGGGATTGTGGCACTTGCTTGCCCCTCTCTCACATTTCAAGAGGTAGCACTCCTGGCTGCTGCTGCACTGCCTCAGGATCTCGTCCCTGATGGCCGCCTTCTGGACCCCAGTACGTGGGGCTCCTACGAAGGAGAACAAATGTGGGCGCTCCGCTCGTCTCATCTTGTCTTGCCACCTCACCAACTCGAGTGAGGTGGACGGATGCAAGTAAGACGGGTAGGGTATGCCGTGCTGATTGTGTCCTTCCCAGGGGTGTCTCTCAACCGTCAGCACCGACATGTTCTTCACTTCTGGCAGATTGAGTAGACAATTGGCCCCAAAGTCTTGGCCTTCTTTGGTCCTCATGAAATCCCATGCCGTCCTCCCCAGGGCCAAGAAGTGGTCTCTACCTTGTTTCCTTTGCCACCACGGCTGCTGCCTCAGATACTCCACCATTTCCAAAGCCAACCTGTCGCGCTCCACCAGATCAGCCTCACGGAACTTGCTGGACGCGTGGAGCCCTCCGTAGAAGGGGACGTAGAACAAGGTGGCTTTCTCTGGTTCCCAAGTGCGGCATGGGTGATTTTCCACGCGTGCGTGGAAGATCATTTCGGCTATGAATTGGTGTGTCGCATACCAGCTGCTGGTACTGCTTTTGCCGTTCACATTTATGTCGATTGCCTGACCAAGTCCACAGTTGGCCACGTGGGGGCACATATCAGTGTACATGTTGAGATGTCGGCAGTCCTGGAGAAGATCCACGTTGAACTTGGCCGGCATATTGTACACGTAGACAAACAGACTCCCATCGCATTTCTTATTCTTGACTTTCACTTGTACACGAGTACTGCTACCACCACCACCGGAATGGAGGAGGGAAGAGTCAACTCTTGTAGTGGTTGAGGAAGAAAACCAAAAGAAGAACAACAAGAGAAACCAGATAGAGATGAAGAGGTATGAGTAGAGTGAATGTCTGAAATAATGGGCATACTTAAGGAGAGGTTTATATTTGAAATTGAATGAGTACAAGTGTTTTCCTCTCTCACCCATTAAGGCTACAAATCCCAGCTTTCTAACGAGACCCAGTTCCTTCAATAAAATTGAGGCTGTTTGAATAGAAACTTGGGAACGGCAATCATACAACGCTCAAAAGGAGAAAAGTAGCCATGACTTGTGAGTGTCATACAAGTAAGAAATATTAAGATATGATTGTTGATAAAAGGGACAAATGATTTATAGAATCCCTGCGTTTAATTCTGTGCGCTACTGAAGTACTGAGATCGCCAACTGAAAATGAAAAATAGAAAAAACGTACGTAATGATCTGGAAAAGTTGCTCTCTCCTTATGCACGACTGCACGATCACACATGAGAATTTAATTTGATAGTTGTCGATATGATAAATGGAAAGTCCACTTTTTTTGTGGTTGTTCACTAGTTTTACGAATCCCACCAACCATCACAAGCAAATTAAAGCTTTCTTTATTTTGAGTAGAGACATACAGATGCAGCACCCTGTTGTGTGTCGCTTATGTGTGAAAGAAATGCGCCTTAATTGTCGCCCTATTTTCGTTTAATATCTAGCTTTATATGCAGAATCTCGGAACGTGTTGAATTCGCCAAACAATGCAATTAGAAGAAAAGTAATCGCCAGTCACACACTCACACCCAGTCTTAATCGAAAATAATAATAACAAAATAGTCCGGTTCCTATATAACCGGGTACATAGAAATAGATATTTTCTCTCCCTGGTATTTTGGGTAGTTAGTTTTTTTTCATGTGAAATTCATGAAAGATAATCTTTTAATATAGCCTCTACAATCCCAATCCCTCACGTTGAATCTCTTTGAAGAGTTTGAGTGTATTTCTAATTCTTATATTTGGAGAGTTGGAGTGTATTACAACTTCTTACATATTTGATCGATAAACAAAATTGCTAAAAATAGGTGATTTATAAAAGGTAATTTCCTATTACTTAATCAAATATTTTTAGTGTTCCAATTCTTATATATTTGATCAAATAAAAAAATTGCTAGTCATGTGATTTGTAGAAACTAATTCCTTATTACAAATCATACAATTTTAATAAGCACCGACTTATTTCGAATATATCCTTAACACCCACATAGTTAAAAACAATTATACAAAAAATAACATCACAAAATATATAATGAAAAAAAATTTAAAAAAATAAAAATAAAACAAAACAATAATGAAAAATATTTTAAAAATATATAATCTTGAATGAAACTAACGTAAAAAACAATTAATGGGGAACCGAATGCATCAAACTATAACCTCAAATAATATTTAACAGAAAATCGAAACACGGATGCAAATGCAAGTATTAAATTAATCTTAAAAGTAATTAATAGAAAATTGGAATATGAATACAACCTATTAAACTAACCTTAAAGAATAATTAACGAAAATCAAAACTTTGATACAAATACATCAAACTAACATAAAAAATAATTGTCGGAAAAAATCGAAACCCGGATGCAAATGCATTGAGCTAACCCTCAAAGATTAAATTAATGGGAAATCGGAAACTGGATTTGAACTAACCTCGAAGAAAAATTAATTATAAATTAGAAACATGATGCAAATCGTGGAACTAATCTTAAAAATTAATTAACGGAAATCGAAAATCGGAAACTAGATGCAAATTCAATCTTATCAAATAATAAACGAGAAATCGAAACTATATGAAAATGCATTAAACTAATCTCACAAAATAATTAATGGGAAATTAGAAACCTGGATGTAAATGCATTGAACTCCACCTCAAAGAACAATTAATTGAAATTGAAAATTAGATGCAAATGTATTGAACTAATCGAAAAGAATAATTAACGAGAAATCGTAAACTGGATGCAACTACATTGAACATCTCAAAAAATAAATAACGGAAATGGAAATTGGATGCAACTACATTGAACTAACCTCAAAATATAAAATAATGAAAAATCGAAACTACATGCAAATACATTGAACTAACCTCAAAACATAGTTGGGTTATATTGTGGTAATATCTCGATAAGTATAGTTTTGCATTTAAAATGGTGTTTATCTTATCTCTTTCCAGATGATTGGGAACTCCTTGCTATTCAAGTAGCTTCAATATATATGAGCTTCACCTTATTAGGCAATCTCACAAAACTTCAATCAAACTTCTATTATTAAACAACAAAATGAAGTTGAAGGATTTTATCAAATCACGAGTTATTTTTTTTTATGGAGAGTGAGGTTTTCATGTTATAAGAAATTTGGTTGAGTGATTAATATAATATTAATATATAATAGTTATGCATATTTACAAATATTTTTTTGAATAATTAATATAACAACACCCGCTCATAGATAATCTTTGAATATTCCACATAGTGAGTCATGCATAATTTAAATAATAATTAATGGAAAATCGAACTAGATAATCTTCGATGATCCCACATAGTAAATCAAGCATAATTTACTTTCTATGTCATGTTTGCAAGGACACTCTGAGATGAATCAAGTAGAAGTTGGTATTACACACCACATTGGATAATTAAAAGGAAATCGAACGGATTTAAATACATAATAGAGCTCAAAAGAGTAATTAACAAAAAATCGGAAATTTTATGCAAATGCAATAAACTAAACTTAAAAAGTAATTAACTAAAGATCAAACTGGTGCAATTGCATTAAACTAACGTCGGATAATAACTAATGTGAAATTAGAAATTGGATGAAAATCCCCGAAAAATAATTAATGTAAAAATCGAAACGGTATGCAAATACATCAAACAAACCTCATATAATAATTAATGGAAAATCGAAACTAGATGCAAATGCATTGAACTAACCTCATAGAATAATTGGTGGGAAATCGAAACTAAATGCAAATACATTGAAATAATCTCAAAGAATAATTAACGGAAATCGAAACTTGATATAATTGCATCGAACTAACCTCAAAGCATAAATAATCGGCATTGAACTAACTTTAAAGAGTTATTAACAAGAAATCGAAAACTGAATCCAAATGCAATGAACTAATATCAAAGACTAATTAATTAAACATTGAAAAATGGATAAACTCTGTATTGAACTAATCTAAATGAATAATTAACAGGAAATTATAAATTTGATGTAACTGCGTTGAACTAACCTTAAAAAATAATTAACGGGAAATCGGAAACTTGATGCAAATGCATTGAACTAACTTTAAAGAACAATTAACACAAAATCGAAAATTGGATGCAACCGCATTGAACTAACCTCCTCAAAGAATAATTAACGGAAAACTAAAAACTAGATGCAACTGCATTAAACTAAAATCAGATATTAATTAACGAGAAATCAGAAATTGGACGCAAATGCATTGAAATAGCCTAAAAAATAGTTAACTGGAAATCGAGTCGGATGTAATTTCATCCAATCAAAGCATAAATGTCTTTTTTAGCCTTCTCACATGAGTAATTAGGAACCAAAAACGAAAGTGAGTTTATAAAAAAAGCAGACTCTTATATGTATGCAAAACTGTATAGAAATTGTAAACTATCGAACTAACCTAGAAAAACAATGAATGGGAAATCGGACCTGGATGCAAATGTATTGAACTAATCTCAAAGAGTAATTAATGGGAGATTGGAACCCGGATGCAAATGCAATGAACTAATCTCAAATACTAATTAATCTAAACATCAAAAATTGGATGCAACTTTACCAATTAACCTTAATGAATAACTAACGGAAATCATAAAGTGGATGCAATTGCAATCGAACTAACCTCAAATAATAATTAACGAAAATTTGATGCAACTGCATTGAACTAACCTCAAAGAATAATTAATGAGAATTTGGAAACTAGATGCAATGTACTACATTAAACTAACCTCAAAGAATAATTAATGGAAAATCAGAAACTTGATGCAAATGTATTGAACTAATAACCCTAAAACATATTTGTATTATATGTAGGGGGAATAAATGTCTCGACAAATATAGTTTTACATTTTAAGTAGTGTTTATCATAATTCTTTTATTGTGATTGGGAATGTTTTGATATTCAAGTAGCTTCAATATTAACTTCGCCACATTGGGCATTCTCACAAAATTTCAATCAAACTTCTATTGTTAAACCTAACAATAAAAAGAAGTCGGTAAGTTTTATCAAGGTTTGATGCTTCCTTTTTATAGACCTATGCATAGTGGTACAAGAAATTTAAATGAGTAATTAATATAATTTTTATATCTCATAGCTATGCATAGTTGCTAATATTTTTTAGAATAATTTAATATAACGGCACCCGTTCGTAAACACGTTCATATGACAAATCTGTTCAAGTGGGAGTAGTGTATTATTTGAGGATATGGAAACAATCAATCTGTTTTAGTGATTTGTACACATTAGTACGTAAGCTGAGCGGTGATGATTTACTGCTAAATCACAATAAATATAATAAAACTATTATACAAGCTAGATCGAGTTTAAGATAATTCTATTTGAAAATTACGGATTAATATCCTAAACCACAAAGTGAAGAGGCTATTTCAATTTGATCCCTTAGTTTCCAAATACTTATGCACCATAATCACTGCCCATTAACGTATTTCGGTTTATTTTTAATAAAAATATATTGTGATTCGAAAATTTGCCGCTAAATCACCATAAATCTAAAAAAACTATTATACAAGCTAGATCGAGTTTAAGATAATTCTATTTGAAAATTACTTGATTAATATCCCCGAACCACAAAGTGAAGAGGTTATCTCAATTTGATCTCTTAGTTTCCAAGTACTTATGCACCATTATCAATTTCATTAATGTATTTAGGTTTATTTTCAATAAAAATATATTCGATTCAAAATTTGCCGCTAAATCACCATAAATCTAAAACTATTATACAAGCTAGATCGAGTTTAAGATAATTATATTTGAAAATTATGGATTAATATCATAAACCACAAACTGAATAGGCTATCTCAATTTGATCCCTTAGTTTCCAAGTATTTATGCACCATAATCGCTGTTCATTAACTTATTTCAGTTTATTTTCAATAAAAATATATTCTGATTCAAAAATTTGTGTAAAACATTTTGTGAAAACCTTTTCATCACACAAAATATTTAATAGATCCCGGGCGTATGCCCGGGTCCAAAATCTAGTTAATCTCTATAACCGTGTTATTTTACTATTAAAATAGTGTCTATTAAAATAGTGTCGAGATACACAACACAAAATTCAAGGTCAAGTTTGTATGTGTATTTTGAAACGATCCAACGGTTAAATAACATGGTTACAGAGATTAATCTCTGTACCCGGTTATAGAGGAACCGGACTTATAACAAAAAGCTCCTGGGTCCTGGCTTACCAAAGACTGGATCAATGGGCGGGGGGTTTTTTTTTTTTGGAAATGCAGATCCACACAACTTGGTGACTACTTCTTCTCTTAGAGCATTCCCAACGCAAGCCATTCTTATTCACCTCCACTTCAGTTCTATTTTATTTCTTTTCCACCATTTTAGTGAAAAGCAAGGTGAGGCTGCCCAATGCAAACAGTGGCGGAGCCGGGGGGCCCAGGGTACGCCCTCGCTCACCCCGAATTTTGGATTTTGACATAAATATTTTTGAGTGGCTTTCTTTTATATTCATGAATTGCCTATTTTGCCCATAGATAAAGGTTTTAGTTTCTTTGGGTGCACAATAGGTGGACTTAAGCTTCACCTGAAAACCGAAAACATGGTCCCGCCAAAAAATGAAAAACAAATGCATAACACATAGGTCTCTCCAATGAATGAAAAGTATAAGTGATATGATAAGTCTAGTCATTTTGCATACTCCTTGGTTATAGATTTTGTGGGGCAATACACCCTCATCCCCTTGGTTATTAGAGGGCCTAGATGCTGAAGCACAAGTACAACAGGCGTATACTAGAATTTGTATAAACTAAATTACTACAAAACATTTTGGTAGTTAGAATTTAGAACAAGTGAACTTTTCTTTGTTTTTGCTTTGCATAAGAATTTAGAATGACTAACATGACAAATTTACAAGTGAACTTTTCTTTGTTTTTTTTTTTTTTTTTATCGAAAGCTAAAATCTTATTTATTTATAATTCTATATTTACAAAAGCCCCAAGCATCAAAAGCTAGGACTGGAAGCGGCAAGAACAGTGAGCCATGTAACCAAACTGAAGAGAAAGGAGGTAAAAACTTAAGTCATCTAAAGACCAAGAAGTGTTTTTCTCAGAATCGGGTGTGCTCTCCACGTGATCGGACGATGCCAAACTAGCAAAGATGAGAAGCAAAACATTCGACTTGAATTTCCCTCCCTCAGTAGCACTAAAGACTTTTGAATTCCTCAAAATTTTGTAACAAGGACATGATTTCCACTGTTTATTTTTAACAACAAACCAATTTGTATCGTCGACCCATGTAGCGATCATGTATTTGTCTGATGAATGAGAATCGGTTTCAGTTCAATCTTGCGGATCGGAGTCTCACAGACCAAATGAATACCATATAACATAGCTAAAAACTCAGCCAAATTGTTGGAGGTGTGAAGTATTGGGATCGCACACCCATGATAAACTCGACCATTAGCCATTCAGAAAAACACAACCAAAGACCTCCGAATCCCGGATTAGCAAGGGCGACTCCATCGTGTTGAGTTTTGCCCATCCTTCAATAGGTGGATGCCACTTAATATATATAGTGATGAGCTCCTTGTGTTCTTTTTCATCTAGGATGTCTTTAAGAATTTGCGGTTTGTCCATAAATCTTTCTCGATGTAAAAATAGGATCCGGACTATTGCGGTTGAAACGTGAGTCATTCCTTGCAAGCCAAATGAACCACAAACCCAGTCCTAGCGGCAAACTTGAATATCCCCTTCGATTGCTTCCCTTCAGATTAAACATCTGGAAAATTCTTTGTTTAAAATCCTGAACAGAAGAGTAGAGGACGTCGTCGATCATTGTCAAGCAATTTGTACCACACCATACAGCCTTTGCAAAGCTGCATTCGAAAAAAACATGAAATGGAGTATCTGAAGTAGTCTCACATAGAGTACACTGCGCATAAACTTGAAAATGAAGAGATGCCAAATGATCCACTGTGGGGATGACACCCTGCAAACATTGCCACAAGAAAAATCTAATTCGAAAAGGTAACTTGAGTCTCCATACAAATTTGAACAAAAACCTTTGTTCGCACACCAAACTACTTCCGGAATTCACCAAATGTAGACATCCATTATATGCCGACTTGACTTGAAAAAAACATCCCGAACTGTCCACTTCCATTCAAGTTTATCACTATCGATTAGTGTGAAACAATGGAATGGAAGTGATTTTATGAACAAAATCGGTCGGCCAAAATTGACGAAGCAATTCCAAATTCCATGTGTTATTAGAATGGTTTATAAAATCAGTAACTAACTCCAAATCACATGCCTGTGGTTTTGGAGGCATCGACAGAGGTTCGTTAGCATTTAAAATCCAAGCATCCTCCCATGCTTTAATTGATGAACCAGTCGCAATGTTCCAAAAGCAACCAGCTCTAATCACCTTTCGCACCGCACAAAGTTGCTTCCACATGATGGAGTCATTGCTTCAAATTTTTGCATTGAGAAAACTTGTTGAATGGAAGTACTTGCCCTTCATTTGTATCGCCCACATGGAATTTTGTTGTAGCAAATCCCAAGCTTTTTTGGCAAACAGTGCATAATTTTGAAGCTGTAGGTCTTTGATGCCGCATTACACAAGCGTATTTTGCATTGCCCAAGTGATATTATTTATTCACAAATGAAGAGGGAAAAAAAAGTAAAAACATATTATGAGTTATATAAGACTACTAGTTAAACACGTTATTTAAAGCAAAAAATATATTAACAATTTTATTTAGTCTAATTAACCAAACTAGTAGGTTCAATTTGTCATCCAAGTATCCAACACTTTCAAAATAAGAAAATTTATGTTATCTAAAATATTTATATAATTTTGATTTTCAAAATATTAATTTAACCAGAGAAAATAACAATTTGTCAAACAATTAGATATGCAATTATTTAACCAAAATAAAACCAACTAATAATCACATGTACACACTATTTGATATGAGTTGGAAACTTGCGGGTTCACCGCCGTCTCACTCTGGAATAAATTCCTGGCTCCGCCACTGAATGCAAAGGTGACTATTATTTTCGGACGAGAATGTTTGATTTCATCTGAATGTAAAAATCGAAAAAACGTGCCGGACGGAATGAAACATTCGTCCGAAGTTAAAAAAAAAAGAAAACACGAATGAAACATTCCGTCCAAAAAAAAAATCGAAAAAATTTAAAAAAACACGCGAGGCGGAATAAAATGTCCCGTCTGAAGTTCCTAACTCAGCTACTATCTCGGTTGAAGGTTTCACTCTCATTTTGACTTGAGAAAATAGTCATCTTGATATTCACTTTTGCATTGGGCAAATGGACAAATATTTTTTACCATTTGGAGGTGAATATTATCACATCTCCTTGATATTCATCTGCATTGGGAATGCTCTTAGTGATCCCAATGCTCTTAGTGATGTGGACTACTAATGTGGGTCCACACACCCCAACAATTTGATCCTTGATGACGTTGGATAAGTAATTTTCTTAGTACTTGAACATGCATGAAAGGAGCAAGTGAGTATTAGCGAAAAAAAAAAGAAAAAGAAAGGAGCAAGTGAAACTTCATATTGTTCGTAGCACAAAATATTGACATTAATCAGATTATAAAAGCATGTGGACTTGTGAGGAAATTAATGGAAAGTCTTGAAGGACTGCAGACATGCTCGAAACTGTTCTCACTGTGTTTTAAGATGCAGCTAAAGTGTCCCTGAATCACATTCGATGGACTGTAGAGACGGCCTTTTAAAAGGAACTAGTAATCCCCTTGTCCTCCTCGTTCATTTCCCAATAATTGATGCACTTGGTTGGATACATTTGACTGAATGAATATAAAAAGTATCTGAATGTACAGTAATAAGTTGCCAAATGTATTCTTAAACATATGTGTCATATAAAGTATAAACTATACCGCTGGTGACTTGGTGAGAAATGCTCACTGACGATTTAATTAGAAAAGCCGGCCGAATCCTCGATCCTAGAGCAACCATTACATAATCGTTACTCCAAGTTCTATGATTGTCCTTGTTCGGTCCACCAATCAGCCAAAGCCGCCATATAGGTCGATCATATGGTACACAGCCGATCAAGAGGCCCAACAAAATAATCATTTGTGTGTGATTTAGATAAGAATATCTATCTTGGTCTGCACCCTTGGAAAAACTAATATGAAGAGAGGTGGTGGTTGGAAAATTGCGGGGCCGCATGGAAATGCAAAGGTGGAGAAGAAAGATAGAGATGAAGACCTTCTTCTCTTTCGCGATATGCAGAAACGCGACAAAGATAGGATTGTTAGTCTCCTTAATCCTATTCCGCTCGATGACTTGGAATCAAATTCAGGTATGTCATTTCTGATCAGCGCGCAAATCCAAAATCATAGTAAGAAAGTGATGTTTTGCTTCTGAGTTCTGACTGTGGACGAAATATCACTTGCCGTCCCTCACGCTGAAGCCACAATTAGATAGCCATGGGTTAAGCACTTGATCTTGTCTGTCTTTGAAATTAAGTTTCGGTTGGCTAATCTATTCAAAAAAAAAAAAAACGATTGGCTATTGGAATAGACTTGTTATATTTCAACTGTTAAGTCCTTTTTGCACAGGCAACTTTCCATTGTACAGAATCCCATCTGCAAAAAATTTGGATTCGAATTCCTGAATGAAAGCGATAAAAACGACTATGACTGGTAAGCTTATTTTATACATGACTTTCTAATTTCTATTTCAATCAACTAACTGCTGTAGAATTTGATTTAAGACAAAAGGAGTAAGGCTGACACGAATTTCTGCCTGCTTGCAGGCTAAAAACACCCCCAGCGACTCCTCTTTTTGCATCTCTTGAAATGGATGCAGGCGGCCCGGATTTAGTAGTTCAAAGGGAGTTACCAATCCTCACACATCTTAGTAGGGTATGTCGTCCTTCTAATTAATCATATATAATGTTTAACTTGTACAATCAAGTGTTTTCATTTTTCAAGTGACCAGATACAAAGGATTTTGTGATCAAGGAAGTGATGCGTGTATGAATTTGTCTTAACATTTATGTTTCAACGACCAGTTTTCAGGAAATTCACAAGAGGCACCCAAGATGATTCCTCGATCAAAGTCTCCTAACCCAATGGCCAAAGTTCTTCCAAGATCGTTTGCTCAAAACATCAGACCAAATGTTCCACCATCATGGACGGACGCCACAAGTAAGAAAGGACCTTGGGTTTCTAATCTTATTACCAATGAAAGATCGAATACTTTGGTCACCACAACAGAACATACAAAACCTACAGAACATCCCTTCAGCACGCAGAAATCAACAAAAAGATATTTGAGTTCCGATTTATCACCTCATAAACTTACAGTTGTTAGTAGTGAGTCTTTGAATGAAACACCGCCTAATCTCATAACTAATCGTTCTACCTCAACTTCAAGAGGTGGACCGAGCAATCCATCAATAGCAAGTAGTGCAGGACAACCAACAGACCATCTGTCTAGTGGCGTTCCTTCCACAAATCGTTCTTCTTCAACTTCAAAGGGTCGACCCAGCAATCCATCAATATCAAGTACGCCAAGACAACCAATAGAACATCCTTCTAGTGTTGTTCCTTTCACAAATCGTTCTTCTTCAACTTCAAAGGGGCGACCAAGCAATCCAAGACAGCCAACTGATCAACGTTATAATCATGTTCTTTCCAACACAACAAAAGCATTAGAGAAGGATTTGGCGCAGAGCATATCACCTCCAAAACTGTGATGGCTGGGTTCTTTGATGAAACACCACCTAATTTGATAACAAATCGCCCCCCTTCGACTTCAAGGGGTCGACCAACCACTCCATCCACAAAAAAAGTTCCAATAGAAGATCCTATACAAACCAGAAGGCAGTCGTGCTCACCAAGCATGTCAAGGGGTAGAAAACCAGAATTTAGCAAGCAAGAAAGAGACGGAGATGTGATAACGATCACGAAAAAGAAAAACCAGAAGGGTGGAAATGGCTCCCTAGCATTCGGAAGTAGCATGGTGGAAAAGGTGATGAATGCCAGGAAATTAGGAGGTGAAGAATTGGAAAGAAAGCCAAAATTTGGAACACCAACCAATGAAAACTCCAGGTTAGGAAGATTTGCGTCCAAAGGTTGTATGGATATAGCTCTAAAAAACAAACACGTGGTAAATATAGTATGTTTCAAAATGTTGTCGTTATGGAGTATGTATGTACCTAAGCTGAAAGACTGATAGACAGTATTTTCCCTTAACAGGAGAAAATGAGTGATGCAAATCCTGTAATGATGAACATCAAAACCGCAAGTATGAATTCAAGTTCAGATCCTAGCAGACGAACAACTCAATCACATGAAGGAAGTAATAAAATTCAAGAAAGCTGGAAGAGGAAAGAGACTAGAAGATTTTCCAAGAATTAGCCGAGGGGGGCGTATGTGGCCCAAAATGAGATTGGTTGGTTTCTGTCTGTCCTAATCTCATCGTCCCTCTCCCTCTCCACGCCCTCTCAATCTCTCCTTCTCCCCTTTCCGCTCATAACTCCACTGCATAGCAGTATTGCCCCTCTCCCTCTCCACACCCTCTCAATCTCTCCCTCTCCCCTTTCCGCTCATACCCCACTGCATAGCAGTATACTAGTATTAATTATGAACATGTAAGGATATTAATATGTTGCTAATGAAATAGAGCTTAACATTATTTTTTCTCCATCTCCACAGTCAATTGAATTAGAGAGGAATTTTTCTCTCAGTGAAAACGGCCCATTACAATTGGACTGGGCCTAAAGTTATTTTATTTATTATTTTTATTATTTTGTGGATATTGTTCTGCCGGCTTTGGGCTAGGGTTCATTCTCTCTCAGTCTGCTCTGGGCTTGTTGAGTTTGAAAAAAGAAACAAATGGCGAACCAGATGTATGGTTACAACAGCAGCAACAACAACAACGCTGGATCTACCGGCGTCTATAATCCTCCTTCCTCCTATGCTGCCAGATACCACTCTCCTGCTACTGATATGGACCACCGTATAGGTTCATCCTCCTCCTCCTCATCTCTGTACAACAACCAGGCTGACCCTGCTTTCAGGTACAACGACATCATCAGGTACGGCGGCGCCATGCCTCCCCCTCCTTCCTGGTCTACTCCTGATGTTTCTGCCTCCGCTGGTGGTTACGACTCTGTCCTTGCTGGCATCAAGAGGCAAACTGAAGGTAATTTTTTTATTTTTATTTCTTGTCTAATAACTCACCCTTACTACTGAATACCGATAGTGTCAACTGTGAAGGAAGAAAGATTACCTAGGAGCTATCTTTATAATAAATAAATACCTAGGGGTTATCTTGTAGCAAAGACAGACTGCCTCCACTAAGTCTTGTGACATTGGCTACTTAGTAAATCCGTCTTCTCAATGCTCTACTTCTACCACTCCATCTTGGTTATATGCTCTAATTATTGCTAGGTTTCATAAGTTGATTATTACTTTTAGCCTTTTCCTTTTACTTACTTATACGTATATATTATTACTCGCAACAATCATTTTATGATCTTAAAGAACTTCCGAACTAGTATGCCTTTTTTTTCCTTTGTACGAGGCAAGCGATCACGGAGATTGATGTATATGCTTGTAAGGGTAACCTATCCAAACTATTATGTTATGTATAAATGCTTCCAGCTACTACATATAAGGTACCCTGCATACGTGCTTGGTTGACTAAATATATGCTCTGTTGTGCAGCTACTTCATATTTTCCATATTTTCTGGCGTGCCCGTGACACAGACACACGACTCAGATACTACACCTACACTTCTAGATGAAGAGGTGGAGGATAATGTACCTTTTATGAGATATGACCCAAAGAAACATAATATATGGGAATTGAAATCATTTAACTACAAAATTGTACTTATCTTTTCTATAACCTTGTTGTCAAGTAATTTTTATAATTAAAAAAATTATATTAAATTAAATATTGGCCGTGTCCACGAATCTTATTTTTTAGACCATGCTGTGTCCGAATCTCCATACCCGTGTCTAAATTAGACACTCGTACACGTACCCATGCAACACATAATATATGTTTTGCCTTCTAATTTACGTCAAATATCTGTGTGTATCTGTTTTACTCATTTCTATAGGGCCTACTTTTAAAGCTAGTTATTTTGCCTACTTTTAATTTTGTACTAACTTACCTGTACTCTTTGATATGCTAACTAAAATATTTTATTATGTATGATGTGTTATACCTTTATAAACATTCTGTATACAGGTTCATTAGCTCCAAATTATTTTCTATACACACATATCTAATATTATCTACGTGATGTGCTTTATTTCTTATTTTATTTTCTATTATCTACAAATAGCTTTCTACCACCAGAGTGTCCTGGGAAACCATAACAGTCTTGGGCAAACTGAAGCTTTGTTTTCTACAAACACTTTAGCCAAGCGTCCTAGATTCGAAAGTGCAACAAATCTGCCTATTTATCCACAAAGGCCAGGGGCGAAGGATTGTGCCCACTATATGCTCACAAGAACCTGCAAGTTTGCCGATAGCTGCAAGTTTGACCATCCTATTTGGGTTCCTGAGGGTGGAATCCCAGATTGGAAAGAGGTGACTGTCTATTAATATTTACTTTGAGGAATGACAACTTATATTGTTGTATATTATATATAATCATTATTTTCAGCTACCAAGCCATTCTAACTCTATTATGGAATGGTTTTATGCATTTTTCTAATAATAGTTTGTGGACTGTTAGTATCTATGCAGTCTTGCAAAGTAAATGTACAAAGTAGAATTAATTAATGATTTATACGTAGTGGATTGAATATCATAAATGAGTATATTTTAATGCTGACTTTATTGGACATGAAAGTACCTATAATGATACTATCCATTAGAAAATTAAATGTATCCAGTGTACTTCATATCATATTTGACTTGTAGTCAATTATTATTGCAAAGATTTGACATATGTGATACTTTGTCTGAGTATTTTTTTTTCCTCTTCACTTCAGTGAAGGAAAGAGATTTATTGATAGCTCAGGAAAAGGCACTTTTTTCGGTGTGCGTCCATTTATGCCTATATTGATATTGGTATACGTGAATATATATTGGGTCTATGGACGTCCATATGCTCCGCGTGTGTTTCTTAAGTTGAGGCATGTTATTTACAGTAGTGTCAAACTAATCAAAATTATTTTTTTGAAATTGTCAAAGTAAAATGTTAATTGTTATCTAGATAGAGATTTAATGTTACTTTTACTTCTCTGATATTGCTAATGTCATGTTACAGAGCAAAGAGTTTGGTAAAGAAAGAAGAAAGAAAAACTTCGAGAGATATAAATGATTTATGTACTCTGGATTTTTCAGATATATTTTTCCGTAATACCAAACACCCCTGAAAGAAAGGAAATATATTATGTAAACAGTGTAAAACGGTTACTTAAGGAAGTTAGAAAATCGTCTGTCAGATACTCAGATCTATAAATTTGATATTGTTGATCCCGTGTGAAGCGTCTAATAAACAATTTAGCTCCTAAAAAATTTTGCCCTTTCTGCTGTAACTATTCTGTTATGGAATGAATCATTGTTAGGTTTGACTACAATAAAAAAAAGGATTAAAATAAAAGCAAAAAGTACTGCGTGTTTTCAGAAGCAATTTATTATATTTTTCTGATTCTTCTTGAACTTGATTTTCCCTTTTCTTCAAATAATCAGTTCAATGTTTTTCGCTTATAATAAAATGAATCTCTTTATAGATAGTGTTAGCTTCTTTCTATAGTTTGATTTGATTTATTGTTGGTTATTTAGGTTCCATTAGTTGCTTCCAGTGAAGCACTTCCTGAAAGGCCAGGTGAACCAGATTGTCCCGTAAGACCACTTTCCCCCTTTTCACCTAATCCTATTGCTATTACTGATATGCAATTGAACTACTGCATCAGTTTGTTACTTATTTTTCATTTAATGCATGCAGTACTTTCTGAAGACCCAAAAATGCAAGTTCGGTTTCAAATGCAAGTTCAACCATCCAAAAGATAAGATAGAGTCTTCAGTAAGTAGGACAGATGTGAATAGAAGCATATTTGTGATTGTTTATTTCTTGCTAATGTCCAATTACCTTATATTTAAGTTGTTACGCTCTATTTCTTTGATGATTCTTTATGGCTGCAGAATGCACTTGCGCCTGTTGATGCTTCTGTATTACCCGAGAGGCCATCTGAGCCACCATGTTCTGTAAGTCATTCCCAGTATTTCCTAGAGATGACATCTGTTTCACATTCTCTATTGAACTGACTTTACTTTTCATATATGGTTACTTGAAACAGTTCTACATGAAGACTGGAAAATGCAAGTTTGGTGCAACATGTAAATTTCATCACCCTAAAGACATCCAAATACCACCATCTATCCAAGAAAATGGCAATGGTGTAGAAAATCTGTCTGCTGCTGTTAAGGTTGAGAGTGCAGAAACTGGAGATACAAAATCATTTAAACCATTTGTTCCGTCCACCCCAGCTTTGCTACACAACTCTAAGGGACTTCCTGTGAGACTGGTAAGATTTGATGAGCATTTGTGTTTTTGATATCTGTAACATCAGATACACGATTCAACCACCACCTCCCTCTGCACTCATATCCCTTCCAATGTTGCAAATGCTGTGAGGCAGAGGGAATGGTTTTTCAATCTTATTCTTATGAAAATTACATTTTCATATCCCACTGTCCTTTTCATACGAAAGTTACTTTTTTCTGACAGGGTGAAGTAGATTGTCCATTCTACCTTAAAACTGGAAGGTGAGTTCTTGTGACTCCTCTTGTTACTTTTATAATAAATGCTATTCTCTGAGACTTCGATTTTTTTTTTTTGGCAGTTGCAAGTATGGTGCCACGTGCCGCTATAATCATCCTGACCGAAGTGGTATGCTTGCATTTCTTCCCAAATAGTTTGTGACATGCTTATATTTGTGGCCATCTGTTATTTTATTAAAATCCTTTGATGGGATATATTGCAGTTATAAATCCTCCAGTTGCTACTAGTCTAAGCAATGCTGTAATCAACTCCCCTGCTGCCAGCTTGAACTTTGGAGTCATTAATCCGGCTGCCACTATTCTTCCATCCATTGATCCCCGTCTAGCTCAGACAACGGTAAACTGAAACTCTTTGAAACTATATTACCTTTTTGGTTGTTGTACGATTTTATGTTTGTTTGGTGTCTGTTTTTCCTTTATAAGAAACGTTGTCGGAGCAGATGTTGCTTTTGTAGTGTATCTACTATTGTAGATCCCTTAAACCACCTATGCCGGCTTCGCGGTGCCTGGAATCACCAGTTGGAAACCTAACTGGATAGAATCAGTGGAGAACAAACATTTAGTGGTATGACGGCCACCTAACATCATAATAGCTCCAAACTGGCTGCGGCCACATCGGACAATGCCCTATGCCTTGTCATGAAGACAGGTGGAAAGATGAAAGAAGCTGCCACATAAGGCTTTACCTGGACCGAGACCCATGCGATCAAGAGTTGCTTTGAGACCTTGCGAGCTTTCTCCAAATTGGCTCTCAGCAATTCTATGTCCTGTAGCTGTGCCCTATGCCTCTTGGAGGCTACCACAAAATGAATGTTAATGAACTTAGTATTGAGCGGCATGAAAACTGTCCATACAATAAACTTAAAATAGTTATTGCCCATCATTATGTGTGTAGTAAACTGTAATATCGACGCTCTATATTTCAAAAAACAATGTCAAATACACTTATCCATGTTCGATATGACACACGGAAATGTCCATAGCTACATACCTTAATTTCAATTCATAATGATCCCTTTTGTTCTTCTTTTAATAGTGGTCTTGGTTCTAGTTAACCCACCCTTTTACCCTCAACGACCTGGGTTAACCCAGATGGCCCTGGGCAGATGGAATGTGACGTAAGTATTCGATACTCATAAATTCTAGTGAGCTTCTGATTTTATATTATCGTGATTCTTAGCAGTAATTATTATGAAGGTTTTGTTACATTTGATATATTCAACATGTGTCATCTTCTCTATTCATAGAAATTCTATTTACGTTGTTAGTCGCTCTATGGAAAGGCGATGCTTCAATCTTTTAGCAGGTCGATGTGTTCATTTTCGCATTAAAGCTCTTTCTTTTACATTTTTTTTTTCTTCTTCACTGGATTGTTGGTTCTTGTATTGTGTCATGCTACACTATGAATAGATTATTTGGTAGATGTGTTGGAAAAAGTTAACTTTGTATCCACTGTTCTGTTGTTATTTGTCACTACTTTTACTGCGTGATGATTAGTGAACTTTTTTTTATCATGTGCATACTTCATAGATTCGTTTCAACTGGAAAAAACTGAAATGTTTATCCTCCAGCTTGATAGATCAAGCATGTTGCAATGGCTTTGTGAACTCTGTTTCTTGACTTATTTTCGAGATTTTGATATTTTAGTCTTAAGAAGCTCAAAAGATGGTCATTATGTGAGTGTTTTGGCTTTCCTTACTTAAGAGCTCGTCATGCTCAATGAGCTGTGTCTATCTTAGATTTCCATTTGGTATGGTACAAATTTCTTTTTCCAGAGTCGATAAAAAAACTAATGGATAATACAACTTTCACAGTTTTATATGAAAACTGGGGAGTGCAAATTTGGAGAAAGTTGCAGGTTTCATCACCCTGTCGATCGGTCAGCACCCACACCGTCAATGACAAAACAGGCTCTACAACAAAATGTCAAGCTCACTCTTGCTGGTTTTCCGCGGAGAGAGGTATGGATCATTTAGTAATAATCATAAAGCAAATTATTGAGTCAAACTTTGATTCAGGTTAGAAATTATTGTAATCTTTTGTATAGAGTTTGTCTTGGTTCTTTTACAAATTAGTGGTTTTTCTGTGCTTCAGTTTTGTCATTATTGTATTAAGAAATGACATTCTTTTATGAAATAATATGTAAGTAGCATCCGCTTCATAGGATAAGTTATTAATTGTTGTCCAAGTAGGCTAAACAATTGACTGATTAATATTGTTTTTCTTCCCCTTCCTTTCTCCTCAAAGCTTGGTTACAGAATATGTACTAGGATAATGAGTTACCTAATTTGGAAGCCAAGAGCTTGATTGTTCTATCCTGTAATGTAGTATCCTTCTAACGTGTCGCGACTCCAAATGGTTATTGGTGCCATGCTGAAAGAATTTTGTATTAGCATATCTTACTTCAGTCAACAAACTCTAGATTTCTTCTTTCTTTAGTTTTTCTTTTTGGTACAAGGAGAGACTAAATAAATCTAGAAGTAGGCGAGATGGCCTACAAGTACAACAGAACAACAGTTTATGTACTGAATGTAAAATCAACCAAAGTTTCAACACACTATGTAATTAGGTTGCACTTGAGCTCCTTCTGTTAAAACTCTGTTCAATTGCCTTTCTTTGCTATGCATGAGCCTGTTCAAAATTTTCTTTTCAAAGTTTAGGCCGCATGTCTCTCTTCATAAAGTAGTAATACTTTTTTGAGTACCTCCTCCCCTATTCACAGGAAGCTTTAATTTGACTGAATTGTTACAGGGTACAATAATCTGCCCTTTTTACTTAAAGACTGGGACCTGCAAGTACGGTGTGACATGCAGGTTTGATCATCCACCCCCAGGAGAAGCTATAGCAATGGCAACGGTGCAAGGGACCTCTGGTTCTGTTGGAGGGGAAGGAGAAGAACAAGGGATTGAAACAACTCAGGAGCTCCAACAGTAAAATATCAGTGAGCAGTTAAAAGCAAAAGAATCTCCTCATTTGGTTTTTCGTTGATCTTTCTCTTAATAGTTTACAATTTGAAGATACTCTAGTCTTCAGGTTTGGTCTACTTGGACATGTAGTATAAAAAAAGATTTTCCCGTAGTTGCGTTGTTGATTAATGACTTGTTGAAATAGATGTTAAGTATTTTATTTTATCTTAGAGCATGGCCAATGGGATTGTGTAAAAACACTTCGTGTAAATTGACACAATTCACACTAAAAAAAACCTCTACCAATGGTATTGTTTAAAAATGACTTTTAACTTAAACGTGTTCAATTGGTTGTTTAAAAATGAGAATAGTTTTACTCATTTTTTAACTCAATTCGTTCTAACTACCTATTATTTCAAAAAGTGGTTCACTCTTAATTATGTATTTTTATCCATTACAGTTATTGTGTAAATTTCTTTTAAAAACACATATGGCAGTTTAAGCGCTTATTAATCAAATCGGGGGATTTTTTCCGCTTAATCAGCCTATAACAAAAGCGCGGCTTAATTAATAGGTTTGTTTTTGTAAAAATTAAAGTCCACAAAAAAAAAGCCCAAAACAGAAAAAACCCATGAATCCATATTAAAAACGTTTCGCAAAACACAATCAAAACCGTGAAAAAAAAGTGAAAAAAAAGTGAAAAAAAAGTTGAAAAAACTCCATTGCTCAGGCCAGTCTTTTTTATGGGTATGTCCAAGATCACCCTATTTTTATTTAAACCAATAGAAAACCATTTGAACACGATTTTGCATAAAGATTCTATTAGTTCACTCTTAATTATGTATTTTTATCCATTAGACTTTATAAATTTCTTTTAAAACACATATAGTTATTTCTTCTTATTCTTGTTTTTCTTTCATATTTGCTCAGGAAGTTTTTGTATCTTATGACGGTTCCACACTTATACTGCGTAAGTAGACAGTAGAGTACTCTTTCTACTTTTTCTATCATTTTGAGGAATTAAGAAATGAGTATGAGTATATATGACTATATGAGACTCTTAGTGTTTCGTATTTTCATTGTTAAATTGAGTGGTTGTGTCATGATGGAGTCAACACTTTGGTCTGTTTTGTTAACACTTTAACTTATGCAGACAGAAGACAATATTCAAATGAGGCTATACTTATTTTTTTGGTTAAAAGCTATGCTTGATTGCTTGTAGTTTTTGTACTTTCTTTTGTTTTAGGTTGTTATATGACATATGTAATTATGTATTATAGATTAACTAAGACGATTAATTCCAATTAATCCCCGTTTAATCGCTATAAGCTCTTGGAGCGACTTGCTCCTGATTAGCGCTTAAACTGCACAACACCTATGTGGCTGTGTAAATTGGATAAATGGATGAAATGTTGTATGAAATCTCCTTTCTCTTTTTCTGCTGTTTGAATTCATACTGCTATAATAATGGGTTTGCGGGGCGTATATGCATGCCTCTGTGAGGACCAGATGTAAGTGATTGCAATAACCGTCAAGTTGCAAATATGCCCAGCCAGTATTGTCTACTATATATATATATATTTTTTTTAATTATTTTTTTTTTTGACAAGAAAACCCTTTACACTACTGTTTGGACAAGAAATTCTCAAACACCAGTTAGGGTTTGTAAATAGGGAATGGATTGGTGGGGAAAGTCTATTATTGTTATAACAATTTTGAATCCCACACTAATTTTTTTTTGCCTGGCTATTGTGAGGGTTTTGTGTCCACATACAAAGGCGACACAGAAGTTATAAAATTTTGAATTTTAGCTTAGAAATCCAAATTGGGAATAAATATGTAAACATTCTCGCTTAATAAAAGATAAAGTTGCAAAATGAGTTTAGAGTTGAATTTTGACAATGATATCAGGAAAAAGAAAGTGGCTAAATTGGGTGAACTGAGAGGGGGCAAATGCTAATAAATGATTAAGTCTAATTACCGAGCATCAGAAGCAGAAGGCTAAAAAAAGAATATGGTACTGGGAGGTGGTCGACGAGTAAGAAGGGGTGTCCTGCCCAACCGCTCCAACAACAGACGTGGTAGTTACTACTCCTACTCCTACTCCATTTCCTGTTGGTACTGCGACTTGAAGACATCTGCTTTCAATGATTTCCTTTTTTCTTTCGGACGCAAACACCAACGGTTGGTTCTTGTTGTTTGGCTTGTCTCATCTCTCAACAAATATCAAATTTACTGACACACTCACTCACAGGTTTTTAAGAAGATGGTTTTCGATGGGGACTGGTTTTGGCCTCGCTTCCTTACTCGCAGTTACTCTGGTCCGTCCCTTTTCCGATCAATCATGTATCTCTCTCCCTTAACCAACCTCACATTCACATTTACCATGCGTGCTCTGGATGTTGCTTTTTTACAGGTTCTTCTCCGAGAGCTAGTTGTCACTTTCAATAAAAATGCGACTGCTGATCACTTTCACAACTTTTATCGCACCATTTTGTTTGGGAAGATCTTCCCTTCTCCTTTGGTGGTTTGTAATTAACTTCTCTCATTTCAATTAAAAAAAAACAAAATGCCAACCATTTATGTAACTCTTTTTATCTTTGATAAATAGGATTCTGGTGTAACCACCGACGCCGGATACTTACTCTTCTCTACTTTAATATCTGTAGCTGTTCATGAATTTGGGCATGCCATTGCTGCTGCGAGGTCTCCCTCCCTCCCTCTTCTTATACAGTACTACTTTTCAATTCCTTGCTTCTTGCTAGTTTCTCATTACAGCTACTTCAACCCATAACAGCGACGGTATTCACATCGAATACTTTGCCATATATATCGCTCTTCTCTTTCCTGGAGCTCTGGTTGCTTTCAACTATGACCTGCTTCAGACTTTACCTCAATTTGCTACACTTCGTATATATTGTGCTGGAATTTGGCATAATGCCGTGGTGAGTTGTACTTTCTACTATTTCTTCACTCTTCTCTCCCACAGATATATTTTTTCAAACCAACATTTCTTAGGATAGTAGCTATGTCGATGTATATTGTTTATAAATAAGAGTCACTGGCGTCCTCTATTATATTTAAACGAACCATAGTATGTCAGTATGTAAACGGATAATGATTGTGATAAGGCTGGTGTGAGACCATTATCTTTGTTGTTATATGTTCCAATGCTATGACTACCTTTGTGAAAGAAAAGTGGAGATATGGTACAAGATATGCGTGTGAGCTGACCGTCTACTACTTTTTCTCTAGTGTTGCACAGCTTGTGCGTTGGCATTGTTCCTTTTGCCATTGCTCTTATACCCATTTTACATGCAACTGGAGAATCCAATGGTACTTGTCTATGCACTTTAACTACTCCAACAACATTTGTTGTTTTATTATACTCTGATTACTTTAACCATGGTTTTTACTGGTACCGTGGCACCTTAAATCAGGTTTTGGATGTGACATCTACATCGCCTTTGTCTGCTTATCTATCTCCTGGAGACGTCATTGTCTCAGTGGATGGGTTAATAATTAGCAACCCCCAAGAATGGATGGAGATGATGACAAAGAT
Organism: Coptis chinensis; assembly: GCF_015680905.1. NCBI lineage: Eukaryota > Viridiplantae > Streptophyta > Magnoliopsida > Ranunculales > Ranunculaceae > Coptis > Coptis chinensis. The sequence goes on along the minus strand of NW_028238099.1, from coordinate 45,824 downwards.
TAATGAGCCGCCACTGCAAAATTCACAAAATGTCAGTGACTCTAAAGGCTCCAAAACAGTTGCTAGGATAAAGGGGTATTGTATCCCTAGTGCTTGGATGGAAGATAAAGAGAAATCTGAATTGGAAAATGACCACTCTCCTTGCCCTCAAGGGCTTACTGCTTTCTCAAGTGTTCCATGCTTTAATTTGAATGGATTAGATGGTGGAAGCAGTGAGGACATCGATTGGCACATTAAGAAGAGCAGGCAATGTTTGAATGCTACTGATGTTGTTCAACTGAAGAAGTGTGGCAACGGATGGCTGGAGAATGGGACCAGTGAAAGTTGTGCATGTTCACAGGTACATTTGGAGACAATGGATTATGAAGAACCTTCTTCCTTATCATCATATACCACTAGTACAGGCAAAAATATCTGTTCTCCATTTTTTTTTCCCAGTAGTTTCATTGGGATAGTGAAGATTGTTTTTAACATGTTTGACAGAATGAGGCTTGCGTAATGCCAGTCCTTGTGCCAGGCTTTACCTGGATTGAGATTACCTACAAACGCCCTTATTCTTCAGAATGCTTGTGGCTTGGAAGAAATTCATCATCAGTTTTGGAGAGCTCTAATTGGGAAGCACCTAACTGTGGTGGGACTTTTGTTTTTATCGGAGACGTGCTTTCTATTGTGAAATCCATTCAATTGACTTTGTATCAGCCTCGATGGGCATTGATTTCGGGTGTGCATCTTCCAAATTTTGTAGAAAAAGTGCTAGCATGCACTTTCCATGTCTCTCTCACACTCGCTCTTCTCAACAGCCTGCCGGTACGTTGGTATTCAGTACTTTTTCCAGTGAAGATGGACATCATATCACTGTGACCTTCATAAGAATGTAGAGTGCTTTGTTCGGAATTGAGCTTTGACTAACAACTGAATTTTTTTTTAATCAGGTGTTCCTTTTGGATGGTGAGTCTATTTTGGAGGTGGCTATTGGCTACATTCCCTTTCTGACCCCCAGGAAGAGGGCACTTGCTCTACAAATATGTCTGTTGGGAGGGACCCTATTATCCATCCTTGCCTGTTCAAGGGTTTTCTTCAACTTTTTGCAGGCATAGGTACTTTCATTCATTTCGATCCCATTAATTTGATTAAAAAAATAGTTTCCGTACTTACATCCATTCCGAGACCGGGGAGTAAGGCACATGACCATTCTCCTAAAAATATGCACTTCCCATTTAATTTATGAATTACCAGTATGGGTCTGGGCAACCTCCTACTTGAGGATTTTTTTTTTTTAAAGGAAATGAAAAAATTGTGCGATTCGTCTTCAGCTTGTCCTACTTGCTTTTGTCTTCATTTATTTAAGAAGTATTATAGTTTTCAGTTAAGAAGTTTTCATTTGAATTTATCTATGATAGTGCTATTGTGAAGCTCAGGAGGAAGATCCTGACTTGCCTCAACCACAAAAGTTCAAGCCAAGTGAACATGGTTCTACCTGTATAAGGGGGTGGTGGCTCTCAAAGAGAATTTGGATGTACCTTTCAGTTTCAATCCATCCTCCAGTACTACACAGGAATGTCAGTATATTGCTGATATTTGTAGCAAGGAACCTCCGATGATGCGAGAAACAGAGAATTCCTCGCACCTGAGACAATGGTTGCAGAAGCTTGTGTGGCGATTTTTTTTAGTCGTTTTGAGCTAGATGTTTGGAGAATGTTCCGAACAATGTGGGTAGTTTCTTTTGGGCTTGGAAGCGCATATGCAACTAAATGCTTTTTTTAGTGAGATAGGTTGTGGTGTGACCAGGAAAAAAGGAAGCATGTTTTAAGTGGTAACTGGAGTACCAAGAGAGGCATTGAATGCATTGAACTTTTCTTTCACATCATGATAAACCTGTGAGATGTATTTTGATGAAAATGTGAGAGTTTGCATAGTTTCATTGCATGTTCTGAGGGTAGGGCTGTAAATGGAAGTGCAATAGTTAATGATTTTGCAAAGGTGCTAATTTCAACCAGAATCCTGTGTACAACTCAATATCAGAACAAGATAATGGATATCCAATTTTCGGCCCTAGTTAAGGGTAATAAAAATGAAGCCAATTTAAATATAATTGAATCTATTCATTTGGGGAGGGGAGGTGATGTAATTAAAATTAAGAAGTACAAATGCATATGGATATCGAAAATGAAGTGGCAGCAGGAAGCAAGGAAAACGGAGCAGACATGAAGTGCAGCAGTGGTAGAAAAGCGGGCTTGTCAATTATGGGCTCAACTGCTCAAGAGTCATAAGTCGTGACTTAGGGAGTTGAGCTAACGGGAAAATGCAAGATAGTGAGTGCTTAAATGATCTTGAGGCACAAAACAACTGCTCATCCCGTCACAGTCATGAGTTGGATTTATAGCTGGGTATAAATCATTTCAAAATTTTGGATCTCTGTTAGAGTAGTTGCCTATTTTGTGAGGTGTTACATCACCAAAGCTTCTAAGGCTCGCTCTGTGTATTGGGCCTTTGTTGATCTACGATTGAACTCATAAAAAACTGACTCTGGCTACGCTCAAGTGCTCAACATCCCCGTCTGAAGTAACTTTCATCGAAAATGCAGTAGTCTGAAACAATTTTGAAATGATTCTATGGTTGTGTGGCCCTCTGATAAAGAGACCCAGATACCAAATTTCAAACCCACTTTTCCTTTACATTTTTTTCCTCGCCATTTGAGCCATAAGCTCGGTGCTTCCATCTGAAGGGTATATAGCTCAATAGCTCATCATCATATTACACTTCGCTTATATAAATACGGAGTCTGTGCTGGAACAAAAAGACACTAAAATCAGGTATTGCAATTTGCAAACTATTGTTTATGAAGTTAGACATGTACATTCACGAGTATACCGCTTTGTTTGCCACTTGGCATTTAAAATTTTAAATACAGGATTTTAAATGGGGGAGTACTCTAATCGGGGTATCTCAACTTCCAAAACTGCCGTGATTTACTGCTAAGACTGGGACCGGGTTCCCCTCCCCCCTTCCAGTCCCTCCTCAGATCACGTGCATTCCCTTTGTATTCCATTGACTGACTTTATTGTTTCTGATATTTGTCTCTTGACGCCATGGTCCTTAATTTTTACCGAAAGCTATGAAAATACAATGTTTCTCATCTTTCCTAACAGTGAAGAAACATGCCAATGACTTTATTCATGTATATTTTGTTTTTCTTTGTTTGAACGATTTTCTATTAGAGAAAGAGGGAGAATTAAAAGAAGGTGCCATCGGTGGGTGAATAAAAAAATGTAACTAAATGAGTTTGTGAATTGTGATACAGTTTGTCTGGATTTATTGAGTAAGATTATTATGAATATGATGTATGGGAGACCACCTGTGGTGTCGTGTACGACCATATTTGAGCAGGCAGAATACATCAAAGTCACGAGCTTAATTATAGTTTCATATTCTCTCTTTCTTTTCCTCATCACAATACACACTCACAAAGCACACCAGAAGCATACAATATTCGATGCAATTAATTTGGTTTTAATGACTCTTTCAATATCAACAACAACAACAACAACATCAACAATTTAAATTAAATGGATAAGATTCCAAGAACAATATAATTTAACAAATCAACCCCACCCCCGCCTACTTGACGTCTACTCTTAAACTCGTAAATATAGAATTGTACGTGGGTCAGATATATTATATATATAGTTTTAACTTTTAACTTTGTTTGTTTCTAACATAAACAGATCGAGGACATACAATTAGTTCAAGAGAAAACAAGCAAATGGAAACTGATTTTTTTTTTTCTAGCTAGGTATGTAGCAAATGGGAACTGATGACGTGTGGAAGAAAGTGAGTATGATCGAAGAAAAGCTCAAATAATAAAAGTAATTAACATCATCAGGAGGAAACGTGGGAGACTCACACGGCCTGCATGGTTAGGTATGGTAGTTAGCAAGTCCGATCTCAGACCAAAACACCTTTCTTACCATACATACTCTACTCCACACCATGCATGCATGTGAAATTGTCAATGATCGTCACGAGTATCAGAATTACAGAGTATATGCTAATTAGTACAACGTTTTCTTCGCTATCTATGCATAAAGAAAAAGGTTTTCTTGATGCTTCGATACCAATATATGCATTATTGCCACCTAGCTAATAGTTAAAATTGTCAAAAACCGTAATCGAAACCATTCAGCAGATCGATATGATGGTATACATACAAGTTACAGTACGTACATACATATATATAGCACCATAGCGGATTATATTGGACTCATCAATATGCAAATTCATTAGAAGTTTAATTAATTTTGACTCGAAAACAATCTTAGATTGACACAAGATTGCAATTTACCTGACTATACATCTGGCATTGCACTATCGCTATACGTACACATCTCTTTGATACTAAAGACCTCCGATCCATTAGCGTTTGAAGCTACCTATCTAGAATGGCGGAGCCAGGAGAGGGCTAGACCTGGCTAAAGCCCGCAGTTAATTTTGAGAGATGAATCAAGTATTTTTATTAGTCTACTGCTCTTCATTTGTCAAAAAAGGTAGAAGGTATTATATTTCTGACACTATGACTACCTTGTTGATAACACTTTCACTAATTTGGTAGGAAAGTTTGGGCTTCTATTCTACGTGCAAGTTATGAGGTTGGTCCAGCAAGAAAAACTGCAGTATTCTTAAATGGCTGTTTATATCGGTTAAAAATGAGTTGGACTGTTGGAGTCAATGGAAAAGGATTACATGCACAAGTTTGGAGATGTAGTAAAAGTTAATAAATGTTTTTTCTATAACTATATATAAAAACTTTAACACAGGATTACCCATCTAATAACTCGACTATATGAAACTAGAATGTTATTTTATCCTGTGCACAAGTTTTAAGAACAATTTGATTTTGAATGGCACTTTCTTGACAAGGATTTGGAGGAAAATTTTTGTTTGTTAACTTTGACAAATCTTAGCCGGAGGTAACATAAATGTCAGGGGTAGGCAACCTAAGCAGCCGCCCCTCATGCCATTGAAAAGACCCCACAATCAAGTGACCCGAAATTAGCTCAGGGTGACTTGAACTTGGGATGGACGGCATAGAATTTTAGCACTAACACCGTTGCACCACTCATCTTTTGATGTTAGAGCCGGCCTGGGTACATGATATGCAAAAAGAAAATATTGAGAATAATTAAAGAGAGTCTCCCAGTCTCCCACCTTCATAATAATATCGACCAAGCATGTGATCGTGGAACGATCTTAATTTGTTTTATCTCTTCCCCAACACATGCATAGTACTATTCGCACTATATCTCATCATGATCATGTGGAGAATAATTATGAACATCATATATTCATAATACATAGTGCTTCGGACAAATGGATGATTAACTTGGCCATGAGGCTAGGTGTACTTTAGACGATATAACGTGCTATGAATTATGAAACAACATATAACTCGTAGGGAGGCCGTGGGCTCATGAAAATACCCTATTTTATTTTCTTAAGAAATTCCGACGTTTTTGAAAGAAGGGCAAATAAATAATGTAGTTTATATACGTACGTAAGGGAATTTAGAAGAAGGGTAAAATCTGAGGAGAGCCTTGGATAATGAGTTAATGAAGACGGAGAATTGAAGTGCTCTGTGGTACGCAGAGGTTGCATTAATTGGCTCTCAAAATGATACCTAATGATAAACCAATTAGATTCGATTGTCGGCATAAGACGCGCTGCCGCCTCCTGATTGAACCAAATGCAAAATGAAACAAACAACGTGGATTTGAGGAAGATACTGTGACATGTGGGTTTCATCTGCTAAGTATCGGACCGCTCACGTGTTGGTGGTCACTGGGGGTTCGTCAAACAAACAGACTCTCACGTTAGCTTTGTCGGTAGTAGGTGTAGCCTTGTGGGGTCCAACTGAGGTAAAGAAAGACAAAGCCGTACTAGTGAATCGTCAACCGTCAGGTGGGGACCACAAACTGTATTTCAGATGAGACACCCACGTGTCCATAACGTGGCAACGGTTACAACCGGACTATTAACTAACGTCCTTTCTTCTTCATTTTCTCTCTTCGTACCGACAAAAGAGGTCCAAACAAAAGGAAAGTTAGTCCCGGGACCACTCCCTAATCCAAAACAGAAACCATATCTTCGCTTTATTATTATTAGTCCAACAGTACACAGGGGGGGAAGAGGAGTGGCAAGTTGGCGTGGGTCACGAAGAAGGAAGCAGCGTTAAATTGTAGCGTCACTACTGACGTGGCCGATACTTTTTGGACTCGGTAAAATCTAAAAAATGGGATTGCGTTTGGTGGGACAGACAGCCATATATATGCCACTCATCCACTTGGACTCGTAGTGTTGGTCAGTACTTTGGTTGCTCTGACTTGCATAATAATAAACTCCATCGACGAACAACAGCGATTACATCAAAGAGGCGGACCAAGAGCAAGAAAAAAAAATGTGCTGATTCACTCCAACGTGTAACCACGTGTACTGATGTTGAGCGTTGTCAACTCCTCGTTTCGGAATATCAGTCCATCAACGAGGTAGCTAGAAATAATGCAAAAAACCAAGTGGTCCAGTCGGCTAAGCAGCATAGACTACATTATCGGATTCTACTCCGTAGCTTCTCTAATTAAACTATCTTCTTGCTCCATAGGATATACTACTCTATGTTTTTGCCTTTTAAACTCTAAATTATGTTATATTATCCGTTTGGAACAACTTTGTTCACTTTATTGGTTCTTTGACTATAAGTTATGCTATTAAAAGGTAATAATCTAGAATTAGTCGCAACAGATAATCCTATTCTAATTCTCAAACCCGGCCATGGCTTTGGCCTGGGCGGCTTCCGTGTTTGAAATGAAATCAACAAATTCCACACATTTCGTGACTAGTGTCAACTGCGTCAAAATCAATATATAATACATACACGATGAGTCGCAACATGTACGATTCTTACAATGGTTTATAATTTTTGTTTTCGACTTAATATTGGTTATTGGCCTCATAGTGCTGCAAAGGTTTTTAGATTTAATGGTATGGAACAATTTTTTTTTTTTTTTTTTTTTTTGTCATAAATAAAAACTCCAAACAATTTTAGTTAAAGAGCAGTACATAGTAGAGAATATATAATAATGTACGTAAAATGAGACAGAAACATTGTTAGTAAAGTTTTAATTTTTTAACTTTGAAATTGTCTACATACCCTCAGTTCTATATTCATATCACTATAGCACACGTGTCCACACACCAAGTTGTACTTTATCAACTCGTACCAAGCCATCAGAACGTAACAATGGCCCAAACTCACATTGTCTAAAATATCAGATACAACCATATATGAAAGCAAATGATCTAATGCGATTCTAAAGCTCAGTCAACACACCAATCAATGAGATATTTACTTTATAATATTATGAATAATAACGAATTATCAAGATAACACAAAATATGGATTTACACTTGACAACGCCTTGTAAGCAAATAAGAAAGGTCGGCTCAAACATCTATAAGTAGAGAGAGATGAATTACGTAAAACTTGATTCAAGTTTGACCTAAATAACTTGATACGTAAGCAATTCTTGTCTAAAAATAGTGCATTCATTCCATACCAACCACATCATTAGGTCGTAGACCCAAAATATTACAACTCTTCAATAAAATAAACTTCAATATGTTGAGGCCTTAATTAGTTGAGGTCTAAAAATTGGGAATGGTTATATGAACTCCATCTTATAGTGACTCAAAACTTACTCCACTCTTAAAAGTGGACTTACAAGATGTATTGAGGGTTAATTTTTTGTGGAGATATACATTACATGATGTAGAACACACCCACAAAAAATCAGCTCAATTAAATATGTTTAACCTAGTTAAAAGTTGTTATGAAATTAAAGAAATCTGGGGCGTTGGATAATTTCATAACATTCTAAATGATTTTTGACGATGTTGTACATCTTTAACTGAACTGATTTTTTATGAGGATGATATTTATTGTGTGGAGAATATATCTACAAAAAATCAGCTTCTAATTCATTGTATTTAGTGGTGGAGTAATTTTGGAGTCACTTTAAGTGGAGTTCATATAATCATCCCCTAAAATTTGATAGATCCACCAGTTATTGTTGTATATATTTTTTTCAATCTAAATTAAATTTACGGAATACTCTTGGTGAGAAATTAAACCGAAGAATAAGGAAGAAAATTGTGGCCCCACGCGTACATGGATGCGACATATAAAAATCACTGTATCTAAGTACTGTACATGGTACGAGTCTCAGACTATGTTACAATACTTAGCTAGCACTATAAAAGTATGAAGCAGGGAAGAATATATTGCAAAGCTGGACAAATTTTACTTGTGCACGTATTGGAGAATGTTAATTGGCACGTAAGTTAAATCCTCGTATACCAACAAAAATGTCTTACATATAGAGAGAAAAATATTTGTCCTGTATCCAAGTTACACGAACAAGTCATTGACGGATAAAGCAGGCAATTAAGGTTGTGTTGGTGAAAAAATATATATATAATAATGTAATCCAAAGGTTAGTAGTGTAGAGACGAGAGAGACAGAAGGGTAAGATAATGAAATGAGATGTAACCTAAGTAAAGGATAAGATAATAAAAAGGGAGAGTAATCTAGGATTGGGTAAATAGGACAGTTTGTTAGTGGGAGAAAATGTGGCGGGCACTTTGACTAAATAGAGAAAGGGCGTTGGTGTGTGAAAATGTGAAATATTGAAAGAGAAAAGGACGAGACGACTCGTAAAAAGAAAAATATCTTTTGGTGATACTCTAAACTCTAAAGGAGTAGTAGTAGTAGTAGTACCTGAAACCCTAAAAACCGAAAGAAGAAATAAAGAAACCCTAGCTGGATACACTCCAATTTGTCTTTCTCCCTTTTAATCTCATCAAAACAAGAAAGAAAAACCAAAGTGGTTGAAGAATAAGTAAAAGACAAGCAAAAGCTTTGTTTGAAATTGGGGTATCTCCATTCCCTCCCTCCTTTAAATCAAAATCATCATTTCATAACTGTTGGTTGGTTGGTTGATTGATTTTAAAAAGAAGGATTTTTTTTTCCTTAAAAAAAAAAAGAGAGAAAAAGTTTGCTCTATAAAATGAAGATCCCACCAAATGATAAAACCTCATCACTCTAATGACTGACTGCTATCTGCTTCAGACTGTCTTTAGAAAGAGCGAAGAAGCAAGTTGCAACTCCTCCCTCATTCAGTAGCCGCTACTGCTTATTATTATTAATAATAGGCTTGAGACTTATTATTACTTCGTAAACACCGTCGTCCCTGCCTCTTCTTCTTCATTTGGCACACGACTACTCGACCCAACCAGGGACTATACCATTTCTTCAAACCAAGGTTTCATCTTTTTTCTTCCCGTGTTTCTATTCGGTTGTTATTATTATTATTATTAGCTAATGGCATTGTGCTGATTCGTAGGCGAATGGAAAAGAAAATGAAGTACATATTGGTGACCGGAGGTGTGGTCAGTGGTCTTGGTAAAGGCGTCACTGCCAGTAGCATCGGTGTTCTTCTCAAGGCTTGCGGCCTCCGTGTCACCTCCATTAAGATTGGTGCGTCCCTCCCTTTTCTCAAGTCTACTACTACTATATTATTTTTTTTCAAAAAAAGGGGGAATTTTTACCCTTTTGCTTTTTTTATTTCAACAAAGCAAATTGAAGGTTTCAACTTTATACTTTTTCTTCTTTTCCCCTTCATTCAACATTCTCAGAGTAATGTTTCACAACTTTCTTTTCTTGTTGCTTGCTGATATTTTTGTTTCCTTAACTTTATCACAATATATATATTTATATATTTGTGTGTGTGCTCATATACTAGTTACAATCAAAATGTGCCAGATCCCTACCTGAATACCGATGCCGGAACAATGTCCCCATTTGAGCATGGCGAGGTCTTTGTCTTGGATGATGGTGGCGAGGTACAATAAAACAAACAAACTTCCTCCAAGTCAGTCGTTTGTGCTACTATTCCATTCATATTATTATGCATAGTTTCATTTCGAGTTTTGTTTCCATCGTTATGTCTTATTCTCTTGGGAAGGGAAATGGGGGGATTCATGCTGGGATAGTCTTTAGCACTCCAAGTTGTACCGAAATTTCTTTACTCTCCTTGTGTGTATGGTGTAGTAGAAACATTATTAAACAAAATTCCCTTGCTGTTTCAAAGGTGGACCTGGACCTTGGCAACTACGAACGATTCTTAGATATCAAGTTGACTCGTGACAACAACATAACCACAGGGAAGATTTACCAGGTAATTTGTTCACCTTTTGTTTTCTCAACTTTGTAACTTGATTCTTACTGGAGTGACTTACACTTTCTTCATATGGAACAGTCTGTAATTGACAAAGAAAGAAAGGGAGATTATCTTGGAAAAACAGTACAGGTTAGTTCAAACGCTTAATTGTCACCAACTCATTATGCTCTATGGATGTCTGAGAAACTTTTCTGATTTTCTTCTGCTGACTGAATTTCGTGCCATTGTCATGTGCTTCTAGGTAGTTCCTCACATAACAGACGCCATTCAGGAGTGGATTGAGCGTGTAGCTATGATACCTGTTGACGGCAAAGAAGGTCCAGCAGACGTGTGCGTCATTGAACTGGGAGGGACTATAGGTATAATGTTAAGGTCGTCATTGTTTAAGCTGGAGACTCGTAAGCTATTACTCTATTCCTTTTGTTACAATATTGTTTTCTCTTTGCAGGGGACATAGAATCTATGCCATTTATTGAGGCACTAGGTCAATTTTCATACCATGTAGGTAAGCAGATCATGATTTTGCTTCTATATTTCGAATTGCATACATCACCGAAATTCTGTCTCACTCCAAATTCTGTTCATCCAGGTGCAGGGAATTTTTGTCTGATTCATGTCAGTCTTGTGCCTGTTTTGAATGTTGTCGGTGAGCAGGTATCTTTCAACTATTTGGGCATATCCATACTAATTTAGAGAAGATGCATATTTTAGCTACGTGAACTAATAAGCTGTGGATTAAAGCACTGTTGACCTTCTCTGGAAAAAGTTAAAAGAAATTGTTTTTGTAATGTTGTAATTCTTTGTGACGGGGTTTTTGTTTATTTATGTGATTACATATTCTACTTTCAGAAAACAAAGCCTACTCAGCATAGTGTTCGTGGCCTAAGAGGACTAGGATTGACACCTAATATCCTAGCATGTCGCAGCTCAACGGTCTTTCTCTTTCTTGCTCTAATCCTTTTGCCCGTATTTAACCTGGTTTATGTTCTCAAGTGTTCTTATTTGAATTTTTCCGGACAGGCTCTGGCTGAAAATGTGAAAGAAAAACTCTCTCAGTTCTGCCATGTGCCGGTACACAGACAAACATAGTGTTTGGTTCCTCTTGTTTTCTTTCCAAAGTCTGCCCGTCTTTCATGATGCTAACTAGGTTGTAATATTTATTCCTCAGGAAACAAATATTATCACACTTTATGATGTTTCCAACATTTGGCATATTCCTTTGCTATTAAAAGTAAGTTGTTAAGTGATACTCTCAAGATTGTTTTCAGCTTAAGTAATTTTTCCCCTAAAAAACTTTTATTTATTTACTTGAATAGGATCAGAAGGCACATGAAGCCATATTGAGAGAATTGAACCTTTTAGGGTTTGTACTCGCGTTTGTTTTAATATTTCCTTTCCTTCTTGAAATCAAGTCACTTGCAGTTTTCTTGGTAACCTAGTGACTTAGTGTTTGATGATGTGCAGTGTTGCGCGGGAGCCTGTTTTGGAAGAGTGGACTGCTAGGGCTGAACTCTGTGACATGTTACATGATCCTGTGGGTCTTAACTTTCTTTAGTAGAAATGTAGTTTTGTAATTAGGTAATTGAAAATGCTCAATCTCTCATACCTTGTAATTTACAGGTCAAAATTGCTATGGTTGGAAAATATACTGGACTTTCAGATTCATACCTCTCTGTATTGAAGGTGAAATTCTCTCGGTATTGAAGGTCAAATTGGCGGGGTCTTTTCTTTTTGGTGTAATTATAAGTCCCAACACTTTACTGTAAATTTGTCTATTTATCTCTTTTTGCTGAAAAACACTCAAATTCAGTGACTAGAATGCGGCCATCGGTTCGACTTTTGGTATATAGATGTGGCATTGGACTCAAAATTTTGACTTCTACCTCTATTTAGAACTTTGTTAATCCTTGTGCACTACACGTTATAGACCAATCAGACAGTCTTAAAGATATTATTTTCTTAATAAAAAATTATTAAAAAGCAAAATCCTTCAAGAGTGGCGTCCCCTTTGTACCTCACTCTTCTTGTTAAGCAAGTATTAAATAGGTAAGTTATAGTAAGCCTATCTTTGTAAACTATTCAATTATAATTAGGCTTGTTAGTGCAGAAATTGTCAGTCAAAGTCTTATGAACTGTTATCAATTTATATCTCCTGATATTATCTGAATGTGTATCAATGTCATTCTAACTGTTTGTGATGGAACAGGTTAAAGAAAAATGTACTGTTTGTAATAAGAAAAGGCCAAAGAAAAAACTTGTCATAAAGTATTCATAAATCGTATATTGATATGTGCATATATGTAAGCATCCTTGCCTGTGTATCTGTATGAGCTGAATGCTGATACTGGGATCTATATTTGGGTGGTGTGTTGTAACTCTTAATTTAAGAGCTTAAGTCTTAAAACAAGTTTGTTTGGTAACCACCTGAAAGAAGTTGCTGAAGTTCAACGTCTCTTAAACTAAGAGGGGGATACTAAGTCAATTTTGGTGGCTTAGTTCTAGCATTTAAGTTCAGACTTCTGTACAATTTTAGACAGTTTACCAAACAATTTTATTCAGATTTCAAGCTTAGTATAATTATAGAATGTGGATAATGGAACGTCATCGTTATGCCAGCTAATTTCAAACCTTGTGTTTGTTAACAGGCTCTTTTGCATGCTTCTGTTTCTTGTCACCGGAAACTTGTTATCGAATGGGTTCCTGCTAGTGACCTGGAAGATGCAACTGCAAAAGAGGTTACTTCTGAACTCTACATCTAGTTATATATTCATGTATCTACTAGAAGTTGCCTGACCTCATGCTCATATATGTTTTTGGGATCACACTTTTAAGGAGTATGGCAGCGTGTCAAAAGTTTAGCACATGGTGGTTTGTCGTTGTTTTCACAACACGTGTTCATCCATAGACTCATTTCACAGGTTTTGTTCAGAGTTTGCAGGAACATAAGATCTGTAATGAACTGCTTGTGGATTATAACTCAAAAACTTATGATATTTATGATGTTTTGAAGTTTGAATCTGAGAAAGTTATGCAAGCTTTCTCTGTTGCGTGCACACCATCACATCTCTCCTCCAAGTTGGATTTTTTTTATTCACCAACAGTGACGGAAGTTATAGAGTTGGTCACCATCACATCATATGCATAGTTTGTTTGTATGTCCGACATGGATGCTTTTAAGAATATAAGGTGTCCATGTTACTTAGATACATACATATTATATTTTGCTCATTTTGTTTTTCTAACCACAGAGTTTGTGTATTAACACACTAAAAAGTTGAGTGGGAGGGTAAATCTAATATCAAAATTTATGGCCACTATATAAGTCGAAATCTTCATTACCATAACCAGCGTGATTTGTTATCTAGAAGTACATAACTAGGCAAATGCAATGTCCCCTTCCACTGAAACTTGAGTACAATTTTCTTCTATATGCAGGCCCCTGATGTTCATAAAGCAGCATGGGATCTGTTAAAGGTTAGCTTTATTAAAAGTTTCAGTTCATCAAATTTTTAAGTTAAAATATCAAAATGTTCTCCTTGTTTTTCTTTTTCGTTTCTATTGTATTCAATTTCTGGTGTAGCTCTTTGAATGGACTTCCATTTCAGGGTGCAGATGGTGTTCTAGTGCCAGGAGGGTTTGGTGACCGAGGGGTGCAAGGGAAAATTTTAGCAGCAGGATATGCCCGTGAAAACAGAATTCCGTTCCTTGGAATTTGTTTGGGTATGCAAATTGCCGTAATTGAGTATGCACGCTCTGTCCTTAATTTGAAAGATGCTAACAGCACAGAGTTTGACCCTAAAACCACGAATCCCTGTGTTATATTTATGCCAGAGGTATTTTTTCAAACTCTTAAAACCCGTGTTAGTATTTAACATACATTGTTTTTCCTGTTTATCTAGTATACAAGCTGTTTTTTTTATTTGTCACAGGGTTCTAAAACTCATATGGGAGGCACCATGCGTCTTGGATCAAGGAGGACATTCTTCCAGATTGCTAGCTGCAAATCGTCCAAGTTGTAAGGACTAGTGACAACCTAATCTTTATTTTAAGGGTCCTATTACTGCCAGACCCCAATTTGTTTTGGGCAGACTCAAAAAAAAAAAAACAATTATTACAAGTGTGCCATTGGTTTCAAAAAATCTAAAAAAAACAATTATTACAAGTATGCCATTGCTCCAAAAAAAGTTGGATTCGAAAACCCCACACTTAAACGACCCGGCTAGGTCGTTTGGACTAAGTCCCAAACGACTTGGCCACACCGTTTGGGACTTAGTCCAAACGATGTGCTCACACCGATCAAGAGCCCAAAAAACAGAATTTTATATTTTTCGAAGTCCAAATCCCAAACGACATGGCCACACCGTTTGGACTGAGTCCAAAACGATGTGGCCATGTTGTTGGGGATTTTTCTAAGTTCAAATCCCAAACGACATGGCCACATCGTTTTGGACTCAGTCCAAACGGTAGTCCAAAACGATGTGGCCATGTCGTTTGGGATTTGGATTTTGAAAAATATAAAGTTTTGTTTTTTGGGCTCTTGACCGGTGTGGGCACATCGTTTGGACTAAGTCCCAAATGGTGTGGCCAAGTCGTTTGGGACTTAGTCCAAACGACCTAGCCGGGTCGTTTAAGTTTGGGGTTTTTGAATCCAATTTTTTGTGACCAATGACATACTTGTAATAATTGTTTTTTTAAATTTTTGAGACTAATGGCACATTTGTAATAATCGTTTTTTTTTGGGGAGTCTGCCCAACACAAATTGGGGTCCGTCAGTAACAAATACCTTTTAATTGAATACCTCGAGGAGAATAGAATTAGCACCAGGTTGAACTGTTATATTGGCTGTACATGCTTATTTTGTTGCGAATTAACGTATATGATCTGTTATTTGTGTTAGGTATGGCAATCCACGGTTTGTTGATGAGCGGCATCGGCATAGATATGAGGTATTTGGGCCGACATATTTTCCATGCTTCTTACTTGTGTGCTTGCACAGTGTACCATGTATATTATCTGTTAGTATTCTTTCTGTTATTTGTTTTACAATCTCACTCATAAAATATTGCTGTCTTCTTTTCCTTTTTCTGTTGTTTTGGTAGGTCAATCCTGATATGATTACCAGACTTGAAAATGCTGGTCTCTCTTTTGTTGGCAAAGATGAAACTGGTCGAAGGATGGAGGTATGCACCTTTGTGGTACAAACAGTTATTGTTGCGTTAGTAGCTATGCTACCCTGTGATCTCAACTCTTTGCTGTTGTCCTTTTGCTGCAGATTGTTGAACTTCCATCTCATCCATTCTATGTTGGGGTTCAGTTCCATCCTGAATTTAAATCGAGACCTGGAAAACCTTCTGCACTTTTCTTAGGTACTTGTTCCACCTACCAGAAACTGAAAAAAAAAAGGAAGTCGTAGATTCTAGGAACCCAAAGATTAGTATGTTATTAATAGCAATATTTGATACATGCTGCAGACTCCATTGTGATAAACACGGCATTTAATTGCTAATTAGATTAGCTCGATGATTGCACCATCTGTGGCAGCCTTTGTGCACACCTCCATAATCCTTATGCCATATCATACTCAATTCAGGGTTATAATGTTCGGGATTTGGGTCCTCGTGCAAAATAATATCATATCTTTTAGTTTGGTTGGTATCCTTGGGTGCAACTTGGTCTGACAGGCTTGGTTGCAGCTACATGGCATCAAAGGGGCCATCTTCATAGGTGGCACTGGCATCAAAGGGGCCATCTTCATAGGTGGCACTGGCATCATATCTTACTTTTTATATAAAAATTCTCATGTCTGTACTTGTTCGCGGGATCTTGTAAGATTAGAATCTGGGAAGAGACATTGTATTAATAAGCCAATAGTGTCTGCCTGACGCAGACTGCTTCTGTGGTCGATGTTTTCCTTTTCTATATACATTCTCTTAACTGTGATTAAGAGATGCTAGGTGCAGATTTCCTTCACCAAAAACTGTGATTAAATGTGTTCGGATCAAAGTAAGAGATTTTATGCTTTAGTACTATCTATTAATTTAATGCAGTCGTCCTTTATCTAGTCTTTGGACTGGTAATGCAAGCGTATAGTTACAGATGCAGACATTTTAGTCTCATTCCTTTACTGAGGATGCATGTGTGGTCTGATATACGTACCAGTTCAATATTTTAAATTTGCCCTTGTTTGTTACTTATTTGAACCAAGAGAACATTATCCTTGGTTCTCCAAATTTTCTTGCTTGATTAGATTTACTGTTGAGGGTTGCAATGTCTGGGACTTTATTCCAATTCGAGTACTCCATTCAGTTGCACCACACTTCGCATATAGATTAATCCTAATTGAGTGTTTAATGTGACAGGGCTTATTGCAGCAGCATGTGGTCAGTTGGAAGCTGTCTTGCAGACATCTGGACATGTTAAGAACATCATTAGCAAAGGAATGTCAACAGTGAAATTCCAACAGAATGGAAATGCAAGCAAGCTCGTTAATAGGTTGTCAAATGGTGTATACGCCAATGGTAATGGTAATGGTAATGGTGCACACTTCTAAGAAAAGCATGGTGGTGGTATCAGCTGGTCAATTTTCATTTCTACTAGTGATATCTTTTTCTGGAACAGTACTTTGCCAGCTCCCCGATAGTAGTATGTACAGTCGTTGGTTATGATTAGGGTTTCAGATATCAAGGACTGGTGTATGCAACAGAGCTAGATTCTGTGCTTTTAAATGGAACAGCTTGTTGCTATTTTTCAGTGCTTTGTATGAATATGGGTTGAGGGTGTTAGAACTATTTGATTATTTTTTTATTGTGCACTGGTGCACTAACTAATGTCTTTAGTTTTCTGAGTATTTCACTTTTCCTGTATATTGAGAGAGAAAAAACACTTGATAGGAGAATCTGAGCGCAAATGTTTTGGTTGCAGTATTGCAGTGGCTTATGATATTTCAGTCTTGTATCGAAACCCCTTTTTCGTTCTGAATCTTGTTATTGTTACAGGTAAATAGGTTTCAAGGCACAAAAGAAAATAAACTGACTACAAAGACGTTTGGAACGTTGAATTGAAGCTTTTATAATTTTACTGGATTTTTTTTTTCTTAGCAGAAAATTTTGTTATCATGATTATAAGTATATTGATGTTTAAAATAAATTAAAGAAGTGACTCGTGAAATTTTTTCTCCTCGAAAATTCGTTATGGAGATTTTCCTTTTCTTAGGTATATATATCTAAACCAATGGTATAACTTTTGCTTTCCATTGATTTTTTTTTTTTACATATTTACGATCCTCATAAAACCAAAAACGATGTTATTTACTAGGTTAGACGGTTCGGAATTCTAACGCAAAACATATTCATGGTAATTCTTAAAAGTCAGAACAAGAGGATACTTGTTCAGAAAAAAGAATACACACCACATACACAACAAAATCTATTATGGGTCCAGCCATGAGTGAGATACATACATAACAAACAGATAGGGCCAATGGAATGTCAACAGTGAAATTCCAACAAAATGGAAATGCAAGCAAGTTCATTAATAGGTTGTCAAATGGTGTATACGCCAATGGTAAGGGTAATGGTGCACACTTCTTAGAAAAGCATGGTGGTGGTATTTGCTGGCCAATTTTCATTTTTGCTAGTGATATCTTTTTCGGGAACAACACTTTTCCGGCTCCCTGATAGTACAGCCGTTGATTATGATTAGGGTTTCAGATATCAAGGACTGGTGTATGCAACAGAGCTAGATTATGTGCTTTTAAATGGAACAACTTGTTGCTATTTTTCAGTGTGTTGTATGAATATGGGTTGAGGGTGTTAGTACTATTTGATTATTTTTTTTATTGTGCAGGGGTGCACTAACTAATGTCCTTAGTTTTCTGAGTGTTATACCTTCCCTGTATATTGAGAGAGAAAAAACACTTAATAGGAGAAGCTGAGCGCATATGTTTTGGTTGCAGTATTGCAGTGGCTTATGGTGTTCTAGTTTTGTATTGAAACCCCTTTTTCGTTCAGAATCTTGTTATTGTTACATGTAAATATGTTTTAACTGCTGGTGCCCACTATAAATAAGTTTCAAGGCACAAAAGAAAACAAACTGACTACAAAGACGTTCGTAACGGTGAACGGAAGGTTTTATTATTTTACTGGATTTTTTTTTTTTAGTGGATAATGATAACGAATTTTACAAATAATATAATTAGGACAAACGTCAACAAGTCAAATACAAACAAGTCTTTTTTCAAATAGCAAATCCTATCCTCCTAAATACAAACTTCGTTAGAAATTTGTCATTACGTTGTAGTCCATAACTTTCTGCAATCTCTTAAGGAGCTCAATAGATTGTTGTCTTGAAACTAAAAAATATCAAAAGCCAAATGAGAATGAAATAATCTTTGGTTAGCTCTACAAGCTTCCTCGTGTTTCTCAATTTTTTTTGCCGCTGCTATATTAGCTGCTTCTCCCACCTCAAAGACTCCATTCCCAAGCCCTACCAACAGAGAGGCTCCAGTTATATCAACACATGCGTGTCTCCCCTTAGACCAACTGTAGATCAAAACATCCGCAGGCCGAAGTGTCGATCTTCCCTCATTCAGATCAGTGAGAAAATTCACGGGAGCTTCCTTCTTCACTTGTACCCCAGCCCTCCAAAATGCATCGCTTAAAATATCTCTGACATGATCATGTCGGTATTTGAAACTTGGAAAATATCTACAATGTGCTGCATGGTCCCCGAAAGCATTTAGTCTAATCTTTTACAAAGCATGCATAGACCACCATCGAGTCTGAGGAATCATGAGAGGCGATGGGGAGAATAGAACGATATTCCATCATGACATATTTGCCCAAGTCCCTCCATCGAATAGCAAATAAGAAATCCTTTGCATGTTCCGAGCATCATCCAATGACCTTTCGGCGAATTTTGCAAATACACAAAAACTCCCTCTCAAGACCGGAACAATCTTACCGTAAAACACTTCCGCCAAAACTTTTTGTGGTTTTGAGGGGATGGTAGCATTCACAGCAAGAGAGTTAAAGTCAAAATCGGGTAGACAGAGACTCAATGCACTGCTAGCAACATCAAGAATCTCATCCACAGGCACTGTGCCACAACTCCTAAGAATATGGTTCTGAATTTATAGCGAGGATAGATACCTCTAAAATTCAATCTTTCCTTTTCCACTAAATTTTCTTCACCACTCCATCTTTAATGGCCCTCACTTGAATTTTCGTGCCCGAGCAAAATTTTATTGAAAATTTCCAGAGCAAATGGATGTGAGCGCGAATTAACTAAGGAAATCATTTTCGAGGTCCTTCAAATTCCCATTTTTGAGGTCAAATTTACGAACCCTTTCTAATACACCTTCGGATTTCACCATTTTTGAATATAAGGCATATGATGTTTGCAACTATCCTTTACGGCGAATACAACCGGAAAAACCGCATTGTTTATCAGCGATCCTTGCAAAGTTACCAAAAAAAAAAAAAAACTACTCTACTGTTCGATGGTAAGATTGTTGCACGTCTTGAGAGGGAGTTTGTGTTATCTGCTCATCAGAAAGCAGTCATTGGATTCTTGCAGTCAGAACATGCAAAGGATTTTCTACTTACTATCCCGATGGAGGGACTTGGGCAATGTATGTCGTCCCCGAAAGCGTCCAACAGTTGGTCTTTTTGCAAATAGGGCATAGACCACCATCAGAGTACAAAGGAATCATTAGACGGTACCGGAGAATAGAACGATACTCCACCGGTGACATACGCTGCCCAAGTTCCTCCATCGGAATAGCAAATAGAAAATCCTTTGTATGTTCTGACTGCAAGTATCCAATAACTGCTTTTTGATGAGCAGATAACACAAACTCTCTCTCAAGACCAGCAACAATCTTACCATAGAATGCTTCGGCCAAAACTTTTTGTGGTTTTGAGGGGACGGTAGCATTCACAGCCATAGAACTGAGGTCAAAATCGGGTAGACAAAGACTCAATGCACTGTTAGCAACATCAAGAATCTAATCCAAAAGGCACTAGGCTAAAACTCCTAAGAATGTGGTTATGAAGCTCAGAAGTCTCATAACGGGAGGCCACAAAAGCAAAAGTAGAGACATCAGTGGCACAATAAATGCCTAACCCACCAAGACGTAATGGGAGTGTCGATAAACGCCATTGCAAATCACCGAAGTCAGGACCATCAGAAACCACAATACCCTGGAGAACCCTGCGGAGATGCCGATCAAAAGTCTTAGCTGCCTCTCTAAAATTGAATGGTGGACAAGTACGAATCGCAAAGACCAACTTAGAGAGCCCAGCACAAGTACGTAAGAGAGCTAACTCACACTGTGGATCTTCAAATATAGCTAAACAGTCCATCAAGGTCACAACCTTTTCAACCGCCATGAAAGCAAGGCCCATGATAAAGGATGAATCGGTCTTGCACCTCCAAGCAACGACTCCCTCGCCGAGACGCCGGGACAAATCTGAAAGAAAGAGACCAGGGGTGGAGCGTCGTGGATCCAGTGATGGCCAAAATATCTCCGTTTTAGCCACATTAAGAACCAGTCCGTAAGAAGGTCCTTCTTCCTGAATCATACTCAAAGCGTTAAGCCACCGCTCAGTATCTCCAATCGAGTCCCATCATCTAGATACCAAGCATGTAGCAATAACCGACAACCGACCGATCCGAAATCAAGGGATGCAACACCAGTGCAAATAGAAGGGGACCCAAAGGGTCGCCTTGCTGGACCCCAGTAGCAGACCATATGTAGCCATCCCCCAAATATAACCTCGCAGGTTGACAATACAGGTACTCGACATAAGGGGCAATAGCTGGGCAATGGATACGAACCTCTCTCAACATGGTAGTTCGATCAACCATGTTGAAAGCATTCTGAAAATTTACAAGTAGCATCGAAAGAGAGGTATTGTCGCTGTTAGCATACACTATGCGGTTGACAGCGTGCAAAATCGCTTCTGCTCCACCAGAAACACCAACCCCATACTAGAAACCCTGTAAGTATCCTACCACATCTTTGGAAACTCCTTTCATTGCAATCTTGGAGACCAGACGACGCCAAACCATCCCCACAGCTATAGGACGAATACTATTATCCGGCTTGAGAAGTGGAGTAAGCGGAGCACTAGCAATAAATTCCGCTAACGGCTGTGGACATCGTCCCTGTAACCAAAGATTCACCATAGGGGTCAATGCATCTAGCAAATCAGACGATATAGCTACTGCAGCACCACTCATGGCATCCAACAAATGCTGAGCTCGAAGACCATCACGACCACAAGAAGTACCTTCGGAAATGACCTGATACATGACAATAGGGTGTCTCTCTCTCTACCACTAAAGGAGGCTCAGCAAAAGGAACAGATGGTCTTACAGGTGGTTGTCGCATTGGGTGCTTCTCCTTTAATGCACATATACTCTCCGCAGTATTTGAGGCAACTCCTGATGATGACAACACTTTTCTCTTTGTAGCAAAATGTCCATCGACAACTTTCGCAAGCAAGCATCGGCGATATTCCGAGGGACGGATCTCGTGGTGGCTGGATTGAAGGAGGCTCTATTACGGACAAGAGAGCGAAACATCCCACTGGGCTCATTCCATGTCGTCAAAGCATGGAGAACTGTTTTCTTTCTCAATGAAGGTTTTTCTAGTACCAAAACGGCGTTCACGGCGATTCTATGGTTGAAAAATTGCGAAAAATCTGGCGTGGAGGAAGAAGGAGACGAACCCAAGGCATAATTGAACCCGGGATCACCGTACCTATCCCAAATCCCAGCGATTTCCATTGCACGACCGAAAAGCCAAACGACAAGCCGCGTGGTATACTTTTCCACGATTTGTTTTGGTATACGGAATGCCCTATCAAGTAACGTCTCATCAAGAGAGGACGCAGCAACAAACGGATTAGGGGTATTATCGTCACCCCTCTCTGTTGTGGGTGTAATATCTGTAGTGTTGGGCTTAGGGTGTGGTTGTGGTATGCCCACAATGACACATTCGGGTTCCCCATTCTCCATTAAAACAAGTGGTGGTATGGTATCATCTGGATGACGACATGGTATACCAAATGCGTGGATGCAAAGACAAATGCCACAAATCCATTTGTCTAATGACTTTAAGGAATCCTCTAGTGACAAAAAAAGTTCACGATCCTCCTTAAGTTCATCCCGTACCCTGTCGATACTCAACTGACAATCCATGTGTTGTTTATTGAAATGCGTGAAAATGTAGGGAACAGTAAACCCATTACTGTTTACTCCATTGGTGCATCCATGACGACCCTGGAAAGGAAAGTGAACACGCTTCTTTGGTGTTGGGTCACTGAACCCAGAAGAAGCAACCGAGAGGGCAAGACTTTTCTTCCCTCTCATAGCCAAATCTTGGGGAAAACTCAAAAAATCCAGTCGAACAAAACCCAAATCCCGAAATCGACAAATCCCAACTCTCTTAGAACAAACCCCAAATCGGCAAAACCAAATTCCATCATACAAATCCCCAAATGGCACAACCAAATCCCGTCGACAGTTCAACAAATCCCAAAACTCATCCCACAAAATCTAAAGGTTCTAAACTATTAATAATAATAAGAATAATAATAATAATAAGGATAAGAATTAAAATATATGTACTTTCAAGATTGCTGAAAAGGTAGAAAGAGTCGGGCTGGGAAGTGGTAGGTTCACAGTTGTGATGGAGGTTGGGTATTGGGTGATGTGTGAATTGGGCAATGTAAATTGGGTTGTAGTAAGGGTGCTGGTAGTGACGACTGTTTTGTAGTGGAGGTTGGGTTGTGATGGTGGTATAGGCGATGGGAATGAGGAGAAGGTAATGAGGAGAAGGTGGCTGGAGTACGTTATTAAGGAGGTGGTGGATTGAAACCAGGCATGGCGAATAAGCAAATGATCTGGAGAGGGTGGTGGTGGACGGAGCGATTTGTGGCGGCGGGTGGTGGTTGTGGCAGTTCAATTGTGTGCAATGGTGGTGGTGAGAGATGGTGAATAAGCTAAGAGGAGGCAGCCGGGTTGTAGGTGGAGGCGGTGAGAGGCAGTGGTCGATGTGAGGATTGTATTTAAAGATAGTGGTGGCAGTAGGTGGTGGGCGGTAGGTGGTGGGGGTTTGTAGCAGCGCAAGTGGTGCTGCAGAGTTAGAAGGTCGGATCAATGAGAAAATTGATAGGAGCCTCCTTCTTCACTTGTACAACAACACTCCAAAATGCATCACATAAAATGTCTCTGACATAATCATGTCTGTATTCGAAACCTGGAAAATGTCGACAATGTGCTGCATGGTCCCCGAAAGCATCTAATCTACTCTTTTTGGTAACAGGGAAAAAACCACCATCAGAGTACAAAGGAATCATGAGACGGTACCGGAGAACTGAAGAACGATACTCCACCAGCGACATACGCTGTCCAAGTCCCTCCATTGGAATATCAAGTAGAAAATCATTTACGAGTGCCGACTGCAAGCATTCCATGATTGCATTTTGACAAGCAAATAAATCAAACTCCCACTCGAGACCAGCAACAATCCTACCGTAGAACGCTTCCGCCAAAACGTGTTGTTGTTTTGATGGTACGGTAGCATTCAAAACCAGAGAATTGAGGTTAAAATCGGATAGGCATAGAGTCAATGCACTGCTAGCAACATCAAGAATCTCATCCAAAGGCAATGGACCAAAACTCCTAAGAATGTGCTTCTGAAGCTCAGAAATCTAAAAACGGGATGACACAAAAGTAAATTTAGAGACATCAGGGGTACAATAAATAGCTAAACCACCAAGACGTAATGGGAGTGTCGATAAACGCCACTGCAAATTACCGAAATTTTTTTTTTTTTTTTTTTTTCTAACTTCGAAATCTAAAAGCGGGATGACACAAAAAGAAAATTTAGAGACATTTTTTTTTACAATAAATAGCTAAACCACCAAGACGTAATGGGAGTGTTGATAAACGCCACTGCAAATTACCGAAGGTAGCAGTTTTTTTTTTTTTTTTTTTGAAGTTGAAATTTTGTTGATAATGATAACGAGTTTTACAAATGATTAGGACAAGCGTATGTGCAACAAGTTATGTTGCAAGTCCTTTCTGAATGGTAAATCATATCTTCCTAAATACAAACTCGTTAGAACCAGTTGTCATTACGTTACTGTCCATAACTTTCTGCAATCTCTTAAGAAACTCAACAGATTGTAGTGCCAAGAAACTAAAAGTGTCGAAACTGAACATAATGAAACAATGATGGTTAGCCTTACAAACATCCTCCTGTTTCTCATTCTTTCCTGTCGCTGCTCTATTAGCTGCTTCTCCCACCTCTAGAAGTCCATTCGCAATCCCTACCAACGGAGAGGCTCAAGTTACATCAACACATGCATGCTTCCCTTCAAACCAACTGTAGATCAATACATCTGTTGGCCAAAGTGTCGATCTCACCTCATTCGGATCAGTGAGAAAATTGACAGGAGCCTCCTTCTTCACTTGTACCACAACAGCGAAAAATACATCGCAAAAAATGTCTCTGACATAATCATGTCGGTATTTGAAACCTGGAAATTGTCAACAATGTGCTGCATGGTCCCCGAAAGCATCCAATCTACACTTTTTGCCAACATGGAAAAATCCACCGTCAGAGTACAAAGGAATCATGAGACGGTATCTTTAGAAGCAAGAACGATACTTTACATAACGGTTACATCATGTAACCTTATATTAATATTAATATATTCACATTTTGCACGCCCCAAGTCCCTCCATTGGAATAGCAAGTAGAAAATCATTTACGAGTTCCGACTGAAAACATTCCATGACTGCCTTTTGACAAGCAGATAAATCAAACTCCCTCTCGAGACCAGCAACAATCCTACTGTAGATTGCTTCCACCAAAACGTGTTGTGGTTTTGATGGTACAGTAGCATTCAAAACCAGAGAATTGAGGTCAAAATCAGGTAGGCTTAGACTCAATGCACTGCTTGCAACATCAAGAATCTCATCCAAAGGCAATGGACCACAACTTCTAAGAATATGGTTCTGAAGCTCAGAAATCTAAAAATGGGATGACACAAAAGTAAATTTAGAGACATCAGTGGCACAATAAATTCCTAAACCAATTAGACGTAATGGGAGTGTCGATAAACGCCACTGCAAATTGCCGAAGCCATCAATTTTTTTTTTTTATTTTTTTGGTAGCCTAATATACACCATTATTTTTTTTATTTGGTAACTTTATATACATCAAAATTTTTTTTTTTTTTAACTTTTTTTTTTTTTTTTTTTTTTTGTAACTTATTATACATCATTTTTTTGGGTAACTTAATATACATCAGTAGTAGTTTTTTTTTTTAAATGGAAATTTTATTGATAATGATAACGAGTTTTACAAATGATTAGGACAAGCGTATGTGCAACAAGTTGCATTGCAAGTCCTTTCTGAATGATAAATCCTATCCTCCTAAATACAAACTCGTTAGAACCAGCTGTCATTACGTTACTGTCCATAATTTTCTGCAATCTCTTAAGAAACTCAACAGATTGTTGTGCCAAGAAACCAAAAGTGTCGAAACTGAACAAAACGAAACAATGATGGTTAGCATTACAAGCATCCTCGTATTTCTCAATCTTTCCGGCATGTTGCTGCTCTATTAGTTGCTTCTCCCACCTTTAGGAGTCCATTCCCAAACCCTACCAACGGAGAGGCTCAAGTTACATCAACACATGAATGCTTCCCTTCAAACCAACTGTAGATCAATATATCCGCGGACCGAAGTGTCGATCTCACCTCATTCGGATAAGTGAGAAAATTGACAGGAGCCTCCTTCTTCATTTGTACCATAGCACTCCAAAATACATCGCATAAAATGTCTCTGACATACTCATGTCGGTATTTGAAACCTGGAAAATGTTGACAATGTGCATCAAGGTCCCCGAAAGCATCCAATCTACTATTTTTGCTAACAGGGAGAAATCCGCCGTCAGAGTACAAAGGAATCATGAGACGGTACCGGAGAACTGAAGAGCGATACTCCACTGGCGACATACGTTGTCCAAGTCCCTCCATTGGAATAGCAAGTAGAAAATCATTTACGTGTTCCAACTGCAAGCATTCCATGATTGCCTTTTGAAAAGCAGATAAATCAAACTCCCTATTGAGACCTGCAACAATCCTACCGTAGAACGCTTCCGACAAAACTTGTTGTGGTTTTGATGGTCCGGTTGCATTCAAAACCAGAGAATTGAGGTCAAAATCAGGTAGGCATAGACTCAATGCACTGCTAGCAACATCAAGAATCTCATCCAAAGGCAATGGACCACAACTCCTAAGAATGTGGTTCTGAAGCTCAAAAATAAAAAACGGGATGACACAAAAGTAAATTTAGAGACATCAGTGGCATAATAAATACCTAAACCACCCAGACGTAATGGGAGTGTCGATAAATGCCACTGCAAATCGCCCAAGAAATCATTTTTTTTTTGCTAACCTAAGATACACCATTATTATTTTTTATTTGGTAACTTAATAGGCATGAGTTTTTTTTGTTTTTTTTGTAACTTAATATACATCATTTTTTTTGGTAACTTAATATACATCAGTAGTTTTTTTTTTTTTTTTTTTTTGGAAGTTTTTATTGATAATGATAACGAAGTTTTACAAATGATTAGGACAAGCGTATGTGCAACAAGTTGCGTTGCAAGTCCTTCCAGAATGGCAAATCATATTCTCCTAAATACAAATTCGTTAGAACCAGCTGTCATTACGTTACGGTCCACAACTTTATGCAATCTCTTAAGAAACTCAACAAATTGTTGTGCCAAGAAACCAAAAGTATCGAAACTTAACGGAATGAAACACTGATGATTAGCCTTAGAAGCATCCTCGTGTTTCTCAATCTTTTCTGTCGCTACTTTATGAGCTACTTCTCCCACCTCTAGGAGTCCATTCCCAAACCCTACAAGCGGAGAGGCTCAAGTTACATCAACTCATGTATGCTTCCCAACAAACCAACTATAGATCAATACATCCGCTGGCCGAAGTGTCGATCTTACCTCATTCGGATCAGTGAGAAAATTAACAGGAGCCTCCTTCTACACTTGTACCACAACACTCCAAAATATATCGCATAAAATGTCTCTGACATAATCATGTCGGTATTTGAAACCTGGAAATTGTCAACAATGTGCTGCTTGGTCCCCGAAAGCATCCAATCTACTCTTTTTGTTAACAGGGAAAAATCCACCGTCAGAGTAGAAAGGAATCATGAGACGGTACCAGAGAACTGAAGAACGATACTCCACTGGCGATATACGCTGTCCAAGTCCCTCCATTGGAATAACAAGTAGAAATTCATTTAAGAGTTCCGACTGAAAACATTCCATGACTGCCTTTTGACAAGCAGAAAAATCAAACTCCCTCTCGAGACCAGCAACAATCCTACCGTAGATTGCTTCTGCCAAAGCGCGTTGTGGTTTTGATGGTATAGTAGCATTCAAAACCAGAGAATTGAAGTCAAAATCAGGTAGGCTTAGACTCAATGCACTGCTTGCAACATCAAGTCTCTCATCCAAAGGCAATGGACCACAACTCCTAAGAATATGGTTCTGAAGCTCAGAAATCTAAAAATGGGATGACACAAAAGTAAATTTAGAGACATCAGTGTCACAATAAATTCCGAAACCAACCAGACGTAGTGGGTGTGTCGATAAACGCCACTGCAAATCGCCGATTTTTTTTTTTTTTTTTTTTTTTTGTAGCCTAATATACACCATTTTTTTTTTATTTGGTGACTTTATATACATCAATATTCTTTTTTTTTGATTACTTAATATACATTAGTTTTTTTTTTTTTTTTTTTTTTTATTATATTATCATTTTTTTTTGGTAACTTAATATACATCAGTAGTAGTTTTTTTTTTGAAGTGGAAATTTTATTGATAATGATAACGAGTTTTACAAATGATTAGGACAAGCGTATGTGCAACAAGTTGCGTTGCAAGTCCTTTCTGAATGGTAAATCATATCCTCCTAAATACAAACTCGTTAGAACCAGCTGTCATTACGTTACTGTCCATAACTTTCTGCAATCTCTTAAGAAACTCAACAGATTGTTGTGCCAAAAAACCAAAAGTGTTGAAACTGAACGAAATGAAACAATGATGGTTAGTCTTACAAGCAACCTCTTGTTTCTCAATCTTTTCTGTCGCTGCTTTATTAGCTGCTTCTCCCACCTTTTAGAGTCCATTCCCAATCCCTACAAGCGGAGAGGCTCAAGTTACATCAACGTATGCATGCTTCCCTTCAAACCTACTGCAGATCAATACATTCACTGGCTGAAGTATCGATCTCACCTCATTCGGATCAATGAGAAAATTGATAGGAGCCTCATTCTTCACTTGTATGACAACAGTCCAAAATACATCGCATAAAATGTCTCTAACATAATCATGTGGGTATTTGAATCCTAGAAAATGTCGATAATGTGGTGCATGGTCCCCGAAAGCATCCAATCTATTCTTTTTGCTAATAGGGAAAAATCCAACGTCAGAGTACTAAGGAATCATGAGACGGTACCGGAGTACTGAAGAACGATACTCCACTGGCGACATACGCTATCCAAATCCCTCCATTGGAATAGCAAGTAGAAAATCCTCGGAGAAGCTCATGCGACAGAAGAATGTTATCCTGAATGGATCTGCCAGGAATGAAAGCTGATTGGTTAGACTGCACTAATGCATCAATAACTATCTTAATCCTATTTGCAATAACCTTAGAAATACATTTGTATATAGTGTTACACAAGGCTATCGGTCTAAAGTCTTCAACTTTTGTGGGATTGTTGACTTTAGGGATAAGACATAAAAAAGTGGCATTTACTCCTCTAGGAAACTTGCAGAATTTGAAAGCATTAAGAATAGCAAGTGAGAAATCATGACCAACTACTTCCCAAAGACTTCTTAAAGAAAATAGGAGGAAACCCGTCCGCCCCTGAGTCGTGTTCTCTTTCATCTCAAAAAAGAGCGCTTTTTACTTCTCTACAAGAACTTCCGCTTCCATGATGGCCTTCATGTGGTCGGAGATTGTATTTCGGACTTGTAACTGACTGAAGAAGTTCGCATCACTTATCTCCTCCTTCAGTTCCCGTATAGGCCGGTGTAATACTCGATGATAGTCTTGATCACCTAGATCCGTCACGTCTCCGTGATAGCAGAAATTTGAGAATTCTGGATATCCCAAATACCTGTTCTAGCCTTCTTTTCTTCAATGGATTTAAAAAAAAATGTTGTACATTTGTCTCCTTCTAGCATCCATTCACTGTCTTGCTTGCATTTAATCTCCGGGATTTCAATACCTGCTAATTCACTGTATCTCTGTAGAGCTTCATGTTCCTTCTGTCCCAACCAAGCGTCCAAAGGCTTAGATTGGGGCTGCCTTTGAATATCATATAGGTTCTCTCTGGCCTGCTGAACTCTTCCATGGATGTTTGAAAAGTTGTTCCTTGCCCACGGTTTCAATCTTTCCTTCAGGAGCTTTAATTTTTGCATCAGCACATACATAGGATTGGAGACAATACTACTCGTCCACACTTCTTGGAGGATAGTGTGGAACTGCGGCTGTTCAAGCCAAAAGTTCTTGAACCTGAAAGGTGTCACCCTCCTCTCGAAATCAGTCCAAAAGAGAAGAATCGGCGAGTGGTCAAAGACTCTGTGGGGCAGAAATTCTGCCATGGAATTTGCAAATTCATCTTCCCATAGACTATTAACCAAACATCGGTCAATTTTGGTCATTATTCTGCCTTTTCCCTCCACTTTATTGTTCCATGTGTAAAAACCCATTGAATCTCGGGATCGGATAATTTCTTTTGTGTGCAACAATCTACAAATTCCTCTGCTTCTCTAGGATGCATTGGACTCCCACCCGTTCTTTCTTCCGCTTTGGTGATGTTATTAAAGTCTCCTCAGCACACACCAAGGCAAATTCACCGAGCTTTTGATGATAATTAAGTCTCTCCATAGCCAAGGCGTCCGAGGTTTTGGTATTTCTGGCATACACTGCAGTTAAAAGGAACTCTTTATTGGTCGGTTTGAATCTCCCCTTGCAGTGAATGTACTGGTCCGATTCCGATATCTTAGTCAATTCCATCAATATAGGGTCCTAGCATATCCAAATACGCCCCGAAGGATCCTTATTGTAATTATTCATATGCTCCCATAGTGGACAACAAGTGGTCCTAATGAGATCATATTTATCTTGCCTGACTTTGGTTTCAAGCAAGCAAAAAACACTAAGCTTCTTCTCTATTCTAATCTTGTTTATTTCTCTCGCTTTCGCTACCTCTCGCTTTTGCAACTTCGCACATTCCAAAACACATAGGAGTCCTTATCTATGATTCCTATTTTTGGAGCCTCGAGGTCTGCCCCCTTCTTTCTTGCCACTGCAGCAACTCCTTGGGTTCGAGTCCTCCTTCACATCGACATCGCCCTCTTCTACCACATTGTTTATCCGATCTTGTTGTAACTCCGTACAATATTTCCACATTCGGAGTAATAGGGTCAGCCACTGCCACCTCCTCAAGCTGAATAAGATCATGGAAATGCTCCGTCTCGACTTCAGAAGCTTCCGACTCCGCAGAGTCTATCACATCAGTCAACGGATGGAATCTGCCTGATTCCAGATTGTATAGGGCTCTATCCTCAGTGTCCATGAATGAGTCGAGTGGTTCAGAGTGATATAATTCATAATTGATAATGTCTAGATCCATCTCGTCCCTTCTGCTTCCCTGTTGGACTTCGTACTCAGCCCTAGAGGACTCCCTGGTGTCAGTTCCTAAAGCTTCTCCATTCACTTCAGTTGCGGTCTGAGTATCATCCGCTTGCCCATACTGATTCTCCTCTACTTGTTGCTGCGTTTCAGGAGCTGTGCTATTAGAGACTGGTAGTGGTCTAGGTCTCCATTCCTGTGCTTTCTTATTTCTCTTCAGTCTCCTTTTGGTTCTTCTTCGACATTCTTCCCCGCCCCTCCCGGGTTCCCCGCTTCTATCGGACCTTTCCCTCTGTCATTTGTTGAGTTTACGTTCTCTGTAGAATCTTGTGCCACTGAGTCATTTCCTTTTGCGGCATTCCTACACTCAGCAACTAAATGTCCTACCAACTTGCAGTGGTTGCAGAACTTAGGGATTGATCCAAACTGAATTTTCTGCCAGAATTCAATCCCTAGTTCATGCACTTCCACAAATATTTGGTCCGGAATTGGATTGGCTAGGTCGATGTCAACCAGCACACTAGCATAATATCCCTTATTCCTTTCCAGAGAATTCAGGTCAACACGGATTGGATTACCCAGTCCTCTTCCCATACTCATGAGTATTTCCACTTCCCAGTACTCAAACGGCAACCCTAGGAATTTAACCCAAACAAACGCAGAAGTTTGTCGATGAGTTTCTATATTAAAATTCGGTGTCCACTTAGTGAATCTAACCATTTGGCTCTGCACATACCAAGGACCACAACACAACACCCTATTATAGTCCTCCTCATTAGAGAATCTGAACAAAACATATCCTTTCCCCAAAGGTGAGAGCTTGAATGTTGCAGACAGACCCCATTCAGAGCTGACTACCACTCTAATGGTTTCTAAGTTCAGAGCTTTAGCTTCCAGCCTAGCAATTAAAGCAAACTTGCAGGCTTCAATGCCTTTTTCCACCGCATCTCGAGACAGTTTGATAGCCGGTTTATCACTTATGCGCGTAGGGAAAGGAAGAGCTGTGATGTCTATTGTTTGTTTCATCCTACCTCGAGCTATGTCAGCATACGAGTCCTTGTTAGACACAGATCTGTTCCTTAGCGCGCCTTGTCTAGATGTTTCCACTCCGACAGCCTCAGATGGTCCAGAAAACCTCACATGATGTCTATCACTACCAAGTCCAAAAGGAACCGAAGCCATAGAGCTCAAAGAATCTGGACAGCAGAGGGGAGCTTGATTTTTCCTCCTGTGAACTCACACTGTATCCAGTGGAGGGTTTTACCAACAGAAGGGAGAGAGGATGGTATCAAGAGAGATGTGCTTCCACTATAGAACGCTCACTTTTGGCAATGACGGATTTGACCTAAAGTGGAAACAAAAGGCGCTAAACTAGATAGTAACTTTTGAAGAAAGGTTTTAATACCTATTTTCGGTAAGAAAAGAGAGTATAGGATCAGATAGCCACTTATGTTATCTCACTACCTGTCTCTCCTAAAGCTGTCCCCATTGTTGGGTCCAAGCTGCATTTGGTGTTATATGGAAGAATGTTTCACAAGGTAGTTAGACCAAAACGTATATTCTGAATTGATGACGCAAACTTCAATAGTGGAAGCTGTTTGGAGGTTTTAGAGTAGTGCACGCAACTGTATTTGAACATAATAAGTTCAGTTAGCTTTGCTTTTGTGAGTTTTTGATTTCTTTTATTTTTATTTTTTTTTTTTTTTTTTTTTTTTTTGGATAATCTATGAAAAAATGAAAATGACGATGTTTTTTTTTAGCTTTTTTGTAGTATATACTATTTAAATAAAAGAAAATGTTGTTGTTCTAATTGTTATTTTTTATTTTTTTATTTATAGTATTTAAACTTCAAATAAAAGAAAATGTTTTTATTTTATTTTATTTTTATTGTATATTCTCTTCGAATAAAAGAAAATGTTGGTTTTGTTGTTTTTAAGTGGAAATTTTATTTATAATGATAACAAATTTTACAAATAATTAGGCCTAGCGTGCAACAAGCTGTGACGCAAGTCCTTTCTAAACTGCAAATCCAATCCTCTGGAATACAAACTCGTTAGAACCAACTGTCATTAGGTTGTAGTCCATAACTTTCTGCAATCACTTAAGGAGTTTAACAGATTGTTGTGCCAAGAAACTAACAGCTTCAAAATTGAATGGAATGAAACAATGCTGGTAAACTCTAGAAGCCTCCTCGTGTTATCACACAATAGGAAAGAGAAAGTACATAAAATGAGACATGTGCTTTTGTCTGAACAGTCTTACGTGGTTTGTGCGTGAAAAGTTAATTTTTCAAGATGGGTTTTTTAACATCAGATTTCCTAGATGAATATCGTGGCTTTGTATTGAGGTAGAACATATGGAAGAATGTTTCAAAAGGTAGTTAGACCAACAAGTATATTCCTGAATGATGGCTTAAACTTCAATAGTGGAAAAAGCCGCTTGGAGGTTTTAGAGTAGTGCACGAACTGTATTTGAGCATAATAAGTTCAGTTAGCTTTGCTTTTGTGAGTTTTTTATTTGTTTTATTTTTATACGATTTATTTTTTTTGGTTTTTGTAGTGGATAATCTACGAAAAAAATGAAAATGCCAAGTTTTTTTTTTTTTTTTTTTTTTGTAATATATACTCTTCGAATAAAAGAAAATGTTGTTGTTGTTATTGTTATTTTTTTTATTTTTTTATTTATTGTATATAGTCTTCAAATAAAAGAAAATGTTTTTTATTTTATTTTATTTTGTTGTATATTCTCTTCAAATAAAAGAAAATGTTGGTTTTGTTGTTGTTTTTAAGTGGAAATTTCATTTATAATGATAACAAATTTTACAAATAATTAGGACAATCGTGCAACAAGCTGTGACGCAAGTCCTTTCTGAACTGCAAATCCTATCTTCCTGAATACAAACTCGTTAGAACCAACTGCCTTTAGGTTGTAGTCCATAACTTTCTGCAATCACTTAAGGAGCTTAACTGATTGTTGTGCCAAGAACCCAAAATTGTCGAAACTGAACGTAATGAAACAATGCCGTTAACTCTAAAACCTCCTCGTTTATCACACAATAGGAAAGAGATAGCACAGAAAATGAGACATGTGCTTTTGTTTGAACAGTCTTACGTGGTATGTACGTGAAAAGTTAATTTTTTCTAGATGGGATTTTAAACTTCAGATTTCCAAGATGAAGATCGTGGCTTTGTAATGAGGTAGAACATATGAAAGAATGTTTCACAAGGTAGTTAGACCAAAACGTATATTCTGAATTTATGGCGCAAACTTCAATAGTGGAAACTGTTTGGAGGTTTTAGAGTAGTGCACACAACTGTATTTGAACATAATAAGTTCAGTTAGATTTGTTTTTGTGAGTTTTTGATTTCTTTTATTTTTATAGGGTTTTTTTTTTTTTTGGGTTTTGTAGTGGATAATCAACGATAAAATGAAAATGACGATTTTTTTTTTTTTTTATTTTTTTTTTTTTTAAGCTTTTTTGTAGTATATACTCTTCGAATAAAAGAAAATGTTGTTGTTGTTCTAATTGTTATTTTTTTTTTATTTTTTATTTATAGTATATAATCTTCAAATAAAAGAAAATGTTTTATTTTATTTTATTTTATTTTTGTTGTATATTCTCTTCGAATAAAAGAAAATGTTGGTTTTGTTGTTGTTTTTAAGTGGAAATTTTATTTATAATGATAACAAATTTTACAAATAATTAGGCCAAAGCGTCAAACAAGTCGCGGACGCAAGTCCTTTCTGAACTGCAAATCCTATCTTCCTGAATACAAACTCGTTAGAACCAATTGTCTTTAGGTTGTAGTCCATAACTTTCTGCAATCACTTAAGGAGCTTAACTGATTGTTGTGCCAAAAACCCAAAATTGTCGAAACTGAACGTAATGAAACAATGCAGGTTAACTCTAAAAACCTCCTCCTGTTATCACACAATAGGAAAGAGATAGCACATAAAATGAGACATGTCCTTTTGTTTGAACACTCTTACGTGGTATGTACGTGAAAACTTAACTTTTTCTAGATGGGTTTTTAAACTTCAGATTTCCAAGATGAAGATCAATGCTTTGTAATGAGGTAGAACATATGGAAGAATGTTTCACAAGGTAGTTAGACCAAAACGTATATTCTGAATTGATGGCGAAACTTCAATAGTGGAAGCCGTTTTGGAGTTTTAGAGTAGTGCACAAACTGTATTTGAACATAATAAAGTTCAGCTTAGATTTGCTTTTGTGAGTTTTTGATTTGTTTTATTTTTATTTTTTTTTTTTTTTTTTTTTTTTTTTTTTTTTGTAGTATATACAACTTCAATAAAAATGAAAATGTTGTTGTTGTTTTAATTTTTATTTTTTTTTTTTTTTTTTTGTTGTTGTTCTAATTGTTATTTATTTATTAT
The DNA here is from genome assembly GCF_015680905.1 of Coptis chinensis. Classification (NCBI taxonomy): domain Eukaryota; kingdom Viridiplantae; phylum Streptophyta; class Magnoliopsida; order Ranunculales; family Ranunculaceae; genus Coptis; species Coptis chinensis. The sequence continues at coordinate 10,385 of NW_028238099.1, read as the reverse complement.
TTATTTGTATAATCTTCAAATAAAAGAAAATGTTTTTATTTTATTTTATTTTTGTTGTATATTCTCTTCGAATAAAAGAAAATGTTGGTTTTGTTGTTGTTTTTAAGTGGAAATTTTATTTATAATGATAACAAATTTTACAAATAATTAGGCCTAGCGTCTGTAACAAAATTTGTGACAAAGTCCTTTCCTCGAACCGCAAATCCTATCTTCCTGAATACAAACTCGTTAGAACCAACTGTCTTTAGGTTGTAGTCCATAACTTTCTGCAATCACTTAAGGAGCTTAACAGATTGTTGTGCCAAGAAACTAACAGTGTCGAAATTGAACGGAATGAAACAATGCTGGTAAACTCTACAATCCTCCTCGTGTTATCACACAATAGGAAAGAGAAAGCACATAAAATGAGACATGTGCTTTTGTCTGAACACTCTTACGTGGTATGTGCGTGAAAAGTTAATTTTTTCAAGATGGGTTTTAAACATCGATTTCCTAGATGAATATCGTTGCTTTGTAATGAGGTAGAACATATGGAAAGAATGTTTCACAAGGTAGTTAGACCAAAAAGTATATTCTCAATTGATGGAGCAAACTTCAATAGTGGAAGTTGTTTGGAGGTTTTAGAGTAGTGCACGAATCAGATTTGAGCATAATAAGTTCGCTTAGATTTGCTTTTGTGAGTTTTTGATTTGTTTTATTTTTATATGTTTTTTTTTTTTTTTTATTTTTTTGTTTTTGTGGATAATCTACTTAAAAAATGAAAATGAAAATGTTTTTTTTTTTAGTTTTTTTTGTAATATATACTCTTCAATAAAAGAAAATGTTGTTGTTCTAATTGTTATTTTTTTTATTTTTTTTTATTTATAGTATATAATCTTCAAATAAAAGAAAATGTGTTTATTTTATTTTATTTTATTTTTGTTTGTATATTCTCTTCGAATAAAAGAAAATGTTGGTTTTGTTGTTGTTTTTAAGTGGAAATTTTATTTATAAAGATAACAAATTTTACAAATAATTAGGACAATCGTGCAACAAGCTTTGCCACAAGTCCTTTCTGAACTGCAAATCCTATCTTCCTGAATACAAACTCGTTAGAACCAATTGTCTTTAGGTTGTAGTCCATAACTTTCTGCAATCACTTAAAGAGCTTAACTGATTGTTGTGCCAAGAACCCAAAATTGTCGAAACTGAACGTAATGAAACAATGCTGGTTAACTCTAAAAACCTCCTCCTGTTATCACACAATAGGAAAGAGATAGCACATAAAATGGGACATGTGCTTTTGTTTGAACACTCTTACGTGGTATGTACGTGAAAACTTAATTTTTTCTAGATGGGTTTTAACACTTCAGATTTTCAAGATGAAGATCGTTGCTTTGTAATGAGGTAGAACATATGGAAGAATGTTTCACAAGGTAGTTAGACCAAAACGTATATTTTGAAATGATGGCGCAAACCTCAATAGTGGAAGCTGTTTGGAGGTTCTAGAGTAGTGCACGCAACTGTATTTGAACATAAAAAGTTTAGTTAGCTTTGCTTTTGTGAGTTTTTGATTTGTTTTATTTTTATAGGTTTTTTTTTTTTTTTTTTTTTTTTTTTTTATTTTTTTTTTTTTTTTTTTGGATAATCTACGAAAAAAATGAAAATGAAGATTTTTTTTTTTTTTTTTTTTTTTTTTTTTTTGTAGTATATACTCTTCGAATAAAAGAAACTGTTGTTGTTCTAATTGTTATTTTTTTTTTTTTTTATTTATAGTATATAATCTTCAAATAAAAGAAAATGTTTTTTTATTTTATTTTATTTTTGTTGTATATTCTCTTCGAATAAAAGAAAATGTTGGTTTTGTTGTTGTTTTTAAGTGGAAATTTTATTTATAATGATAACAAATTTTACAAATAATTAGGCCAAGCGTGCAACAAGCTGTGACGCAAGTCCTTTCCGAATACGCGAATCCTATCTTCCTGAATACAAACTCGTTAGAACCAATTGTCTTTAGGTTGTAGTCCATAACTTTCTGCAATCACTTAAAGAGCTTAACTGATTGTTGTGCCAAGAACCCAAAATTGTCGAAACTGAACGTAATGAAACAATGCTGGTTAACTCTAAAAACCTCCTCCTGTTATCACACAATAGGAAAGAGATAGCACATGAAATGAGACATGTGCTTTTGTTTGAACACTCTTACGTGGTATGTACGTGAAAACTTAATTTTTTCTAGATGGGTTTTTAAACTTCAGATTTCCAAGATGAAGATCGTTGCTTTGTAATGAGGTAGAACATATGGAAGAATGTTTCACAAGGTAGTTAGACCAAAACGATATTCCCAATTGATGGCGCAAACTTCAATAGTGGAAGATGTTTTTTTAGTGGATAATCTATTTTGAACATAAAATTAAAATTTGAAAATGAAAATTTCTTTTTATTTTTATAGTTTTTTTTTTTTTTTTTTTGTTTTAGTGGATAATCTACGATAAAATGAAAATGACGATGTTTTTTTTTTTTTTTTTTTTTTTTTTTTTTTTTTTTAGCTTTTTTATTGTATATATTCTTCAAATAAAAGAAAATGTTGTTGTTCTAATTGTTATTTTTTTATTTTTTTTTTTTATAGTATATAATCTTCAAATAAAAGAAAATGTTTTTATTTTATTTTATTTTTGTTGTATATTCTCTTCGAATAAAAGAAAATGTTGGTTTTGTTGTTGTTTTAAGTGGAAATTTTATTTATAATGATAACAAATTTTACAAATAATTAGGCCAAGCGTGCAACAAGCTGTGATGCAAGTCCTTTCTGAACTACAAATCCTATCTTCCTGAATAAAAACTCGTTAGAACCAATTGTCTTTAGGTTGTAGTCCATAACTTTCTGCAATCACTTAAGGAGCTTAACTGATTGTTGTGCCAGGAACCCAAAATTGTCGAAACTGAACGTAATGAAACAATGCCGGGTTAACTCTAAAACCTCCATCCCCGTTATCACACAATAGGAAGAGATAGCACATAAAATGAGACATGTGCTTTTGTTTGAACACTCTTACGCGGTATGTACGCGAAAACTTAATTTTTTCTAGATGGGTTTTTAAACTTCAGATTTCCAAGATGAAGATCGTTGCTTTGTAATGAGGTAGAACATATGGAAGAATGTTTCACAAGGTAGTTAGACCAAAACGTATATTCTGAATTGATGGCGCAAACTTCAATAGTGGAAGCTGTTTGGAGGTTTTAGAGTAGTACACGCAACTGTATTTGAACATAATAAGTTCAGTTAGATTTGCTTTTGTGAGTTTTTGATTTGTTTTATTTTTATAGGGTTTTTTTTTTTTTTTTGGTTTTTGTAGTGGATAATCTACGAAAAAATGAAAATGACGATGTTTTTTTTTTTTTTTTTTTTTTATTTATTTTTTAAGCTTTTTTGTAGTATATACTCTTCGAATAAAAGAAAATGTTGTTGTTGTTCTAATTGTTATTTTTTTATTTTTTTTATTTGTAGTATATAATCTTCAAATAAAAGAAAATGTTTTTATTTTATTTTATTTTTGTTGTATATTCTCTTCGAATTAAAGAAAATGTTGGTTTTGTTGTTGTTTTTAAGTGGAAATTTTATTTATAATGATAACAAATTTTACAAATAATTAGGCCTAAGCGTGCAACAAAATTTGTGTATAAGTCCTTCTCCTCGAATCAAAATCCTATCCTCTTGAATACAAACTCATTAAACCAATTGTCTTTAGGTTGTAGTCCATAACTTTTCTCGCAATCACTTAAGGAGCTTAACCGATTGTTGTGCCAAGAATCCAAAATTGTCGAAACTGAACGTAATGAAACAATGCTGGTTAACTCTAAAAACCTCCTCCTGTTATCACACAATAGGAAAGAGATAGCACATGAAATGAGACATGTGCTTTTGTTTGAACACTCTTACGTGGTATGTACGTGAAAACTTAATTTTTCTAGATGGGTTTTTAAACTTCAGATTTCCAAGATGAAGATTGTTGCTTTGTAATGAGGTAGAACATATGGAAGAATGTTTCACAAGGTAGTTAGACCAAAACGTATATTCTGAATTGATGGCGCAAACTTCAATAGTGGAAGCTTTGGAGGTTTTAGAGTAGTGCACGCAACTGTATTTGAACATAATAAGTTCAGTTAGGTTTGCTTTTGTGAGTTTTTGATTTGTTTTATTTTTATAGGGTTTTATTTTTTATTTTTTTGGTTTTTGTAGTGGATAATCTACGAAAAAAATGAAAATGACGATGTTTTTTTTTTAAAGCTTTTTTGTAGTATATACTCTTCGAATAAAAGAAAATGTTGTTGTTCTAATTGTTATTTTTTTTTTTTTTATTTATAGTATATAATCTTCAAATAAAAGAAAATGTTTTTATTTTATTTTATTTTGTTGTATATTCTCTTCGAATAAAAGAAAATGTTGGTTTTGTTGTTGTTTTTAAGTGGAAAATTTTATTTATAATGATACCAAATTTTACAAATAATTAGGACAATCGCGCAACAAGCCGCGTATGCAAGTCCTTTCTCGAATCGCAAATCCTATCTTCCCCTCAATACAAACTCGTTAGAACCAATTGTCTTTAGGTTGTAGTCCATAACTTTCTCGCAATCACTTAAAGAGCTTAACCGATTGTTGTGCCAAAAACCCAAAATTGTCGAAACCGAACGCGTAATGAAACAATGCTTTGGTTAACTCTAAAAACCTCCTCGTTATCACACAATAGGAAAGAGATAACACATGAAATGAGACATGTGCTTTTGTTTGAACACTCTTACGGGTATGTATGTGCGTGAAAACTTAATTTTTTCTAGATGGGATTTTAAACTTCGATTTTAAAGATGAAGATCGTGGGCTTTGTAATGAGGTAGAACATATGGAAGAATGTTTCACAAGGTAGTTAGATATTCAAACGATATAAACTTCAATAGAATTGATAGTAGAGAACTTCAATAAATTTGAACATGTTTTTAGCTTTTGCTTTTGTGATTTTGATTTGTTTTAAATAGAATTTTATTTTTTTTTTTTTTTTAGTTTTAATCTAATTTTAAAATGAAAATGAAGATGTTTTTTTAGCTTTTTTTGTATATATTCTTTCAAATAAAAGAAAATGTTGTTGTTCTAATTGTTATTTTTTTTTTTTTTTTTTTATTTATAGTATATAATCTTTAAATAAATGAAAATGTTTTTATTTTTTTTATTTTATTTTTGTTGTATATTCTCTTCAATAAAAGAAAATGTTGGTTTTGTTGTTGTTTTTAAGTGGAAATTTTATTTATAATGATAACAAATTTTACAAATAATAATTAGGGCCAAGCGTGTCAACAAGCCGACGATGCAAGTCCTTTCTAAACTACAAATCCTATCTTCCCTAATAAAACTTCGTTAGAACCAATTGTCTTTAGGTTGTAGTCCATAACTTTCTCAAGAATCACTTAAGGAGCTTAACTGATTGTTGTGCCAGGAACCCAAAATTTTCGAAATTGAACGTAATGAAACAATGCTGGTTAACTCTAAAAACCTCATCCTGTTATCACACAATAGGAAAGAGATAGCACATGAAATGAGACATGTGCTTTTGTTTGAACACTCTTACGTGGTATGTACGTGAAAACTTAATTTTTTCTAGATGGGTTTTTAAACTTCAGATTTCCAAGATGAAGATCGTTGCTTTGTAATGTGGTAGAACATATGGAAGAATGTTTCACAAGGTAGTTAGACCAAAAACGTATATTCTGAATCTTTATGGCTAAAACTTCAATAGTGGTAACCGTTTGGAGGTTTTAGAGTAGTGCACTTAACCAGATTTGAACATAATAAGTTCAGTTAGATTTGTTTTTGTGAGTTTTTTATTTCTTTTATTTTTATAGGGTTTTTTTTTTTTTTTTTTTTTGTAGTGGATAATCAACGATAAAATGAAAATGACGATGTTTTTTTTTTTTTTTTTTTTTTTTTTTAGCTTTTTTGTAGTATATACTCTTCGAATAAAAGAAAATGTTGTTGTTCTAATTGTTATTTTTATTTTTTTTTATTTATAGTATATAATCTTCAAATAAAAGAAAATGTTTTTATTTTATTTTATTTTTGTTGTATATTCTCTTCGAATAAAAGAAAATGTTGGTTTTGTTGTTGTTTTTAAGTGGAAATTTTATTTATAATGATAACAAATTTTACAAATAATTAGGCCTAAATCGGCAACAAGTCACTTGGAAGTCCTTTCTGAACTGCAAATCCTATCCTCTTGAATACAAACTCATTAGAACCAATTGTCATTAGGTTGTAGTCCATAACTTTCTGCAATCACTTAAGGAGCTTAACTGATTGTTGTGCCAAGAACCCAAAATTGTCGAAACTGAACGTAATGAAACAATGCCGTTAACTCTAAAAAACCTCCCCTGTTATCACAATAATAGGAAAGAGATAGCACATGAAATGAGACATGTGCTTTTGTTTGAACACTCTTACGTGGTATGTACGTGAAAACTTAATTTTTTCTAGATGGGTTTTTAAACTTCAGATTTCCAAGATGAAGATCGTTGCTTTGTAATGAGGTAGAACATATGGAAGAATGTTTCACAAGGTAGTTAGACCAAAACGATATTCTCAATTGATGGCTAAACTTCAATAGTGGAAACCGCTTGGAGGTTTTAGAGTAGTGCAAATAATTGAATCGTATTTGAACATAATTAGTTCAGCTTAGATTTGTTTTTGTGAGTTTTTGATTTGTTTTTATTTTTATAGGGTTTTATTTTTTTTTTTTTCTTTTTGGGTTTTGTAGTGGATAATCTACTTATAAAATGAAAATGAATTTTTTTTTTTTTTTTTTAGCCAAGCGCAATATACTCTTGAATAAAAGAAAATGTTGTTGTTCTAATTGTTATTTTTTTATTTTTTTTTATTTATAGTATATAATCTTCAAATAAAACCAAATGTTTTTTATTTTATTTTATTTTTGTTGTATATTCTCTTGAATAAAAAGAAAATGTTGGTTTTGTTGTTGTTTTAAGTGGAAATTTTATTTATAATGATAACAAATTTTACAAATAATTAGGCCAAAAGCGTCAAAAAATTTGTGATGCAAGTCCTTTATGAGAACTCAAAATCCAATCTTCACGAATAAAACTCGTTAGAACCAATTGTCTTTTTAGGTTGTAGTCTATAACTTTCTGAATCACTTAAGAGCTTTAAAATTGTTGTGCATAAAAAATTGTCGAAACTGAACGTAATGAAACAATCTTTGTTAACTCTAAAACCTCCTCCTTTATCACACAATAGAAAAGAGATAGCACATGAAATAGACATGTGCTTTTTTTGAACTTTACGCGGGTATGTGCATCCAAAACTTAATTTTTTCTACCGGTTTTTAATGAGGTAGAACTTATGAAAGAATGTATCACAAGGTAGTTAGACCAAAACGTATATTCTGAATTGATGGCGCAAACTTCATTAGTGGAAGCTGTTTGGAGGTTTTAGAGTAGTGCACGCAACTGTATTTGAACATAATAAGTTCAGTTAGGTTTGCTTTTGTGAGTTTTTGATTTGTTTTATTTTTATAGGGATTTATTTTTTATTTTTTTGGTTTTTGTAGTGGATAATCTACGAAAAAAGGAAAATGACGATTTTTTTTTTAAGACTTTTGTAGTATATACTCTTCGAATAAAAAAAAATGTTGTTGTTCTAATTGTTATTTTTTTTTTTTTATTTATAGTATATAATCTACAAATAAAAGAAAATGTGTGTATTTTATTTTATTTTATATTTCTTTTATATTCTTTTCGAATAAAAGAAAATGTTGGTTTTGTTGTTGTTTTTAAGTGGAAATTTTATTTATAATGATAACAAATTTTATAAATAATTAGGCCAAGCGTGCAACAAGTCAGACGCAAGTCCTTATGAACCGGCAAATCCTATCTTCCTGAATACAAACTCGTTAGAACCAATTGTCTTTAGGTTGTAGTCCATAACTTTCTGCAATCACTTAAAGAGCTTAACTGATTGTTGTGCCAAGACCCCAAAATTGTCGAAACTGAACGTAATGAAGCAATGCTGGTTAACTCTAAAAAACCTCCTCCCCGTTATCACACAATAGGAAAGAGATAGCACATAAAATGAGACATGTGCTTTTGTTTGAACACTCTTACGTGGTATGTACGCAAAACTTAATTTTTCTAGATTGGTTTTAAACTCGTGATTTCAAGATGAAGATCGTTGCTTTGTAATGAGGTAGAACATATGGAAGAATGTTTCACAAGGTAGTTAGACCAAAACGTATATTCTCAATTTATGGCGAACTTCAATAGTGGAAACCGCTTTGGAGGTTTAGAGTAGTGCACACAACTCGTATTTTGAACATAATAAGTTCAGTTAGATTTGTTTTGTGAGTTTTTGATTTGTTTTATTTTTTATAGTTTTTTTTTTTTTTTTTTTTTTGTTTTTGGATAATCTATGATAAAATGAAAATGACGATGTTTTTTTTTTTTTTTTTTTTTTTTTTTTTTTGGCTTTTTTGTAGTATATACTCTTCGAATAAAAGAAAATGTTTTTGTTGTTCTAATTGTTATTTTTTTTTTTTTTTTATTTGTATATATAATCTTCAAATAAAAAAAAATGTTTTATTTTATTTTATTTTTTTTTGTATATTCTCTTGAATAAAAGAAAATGTTGGTTTTTTGTTGTTGTTTTTAAGTGGAAATTTTATTTATAATGATAACAAATTTTACAAATAATTAGGCCTAAGCGTGTAACAAAATTTTGTGACGCAAGTCCTTTTACTGAACTCAAAATCCTATCCTCTTGAATACAAACTCATTAGAACAAACCGTCTTAGGGTTGTAGTCCATAACTTTCGCAATCACTTAAGGAGCTTAAATTGTTTATGCCCGGGAACCCAAAATTGTCGAAACTGAACGTAATGAAACAATGCTGGTTAACTCTAAAAACCTCCTCCTGTTATCACACAATAGGAAAGAGATAGCACATAAAATGAGACATGTGCTTTTGTTTGAACACTCTTACGTGGTATGTACGTGAAAACTTAATTTTTTCTAGATGGGTTTTTAAACTTCAGATTTCCAAGATGAAGATCGTTGCTTTGTAATGAGGTAGAACATATGGAAGAATGTTTCACAAGGTAGTTAGACCAAAACGTATATTCTGAATTGATGGCGCAAACTTCAATAGTGGAAACTGTTTGGAGGTTTTAGAGTAGTGCACACAACTGTATTTGAACATAATAAGTTCAGTTAGATTTGTTTTTGTGAGTTTTTGATTTCTTTTATTTTTATAGGTTTTTTTTTGGTTTGGGATAATCTCCCCGATAAAATGAAAATGAAAATTTTTTTTTTTTTTTTTTTTTTTAGCTTTTTTGTAGTATATACTCTTCGAATAAAAGAAAATGTTGTTGTTCTAATTGTTATTTTTTTATTTTTTTTATTTATAGTATATAATCTTCAAATAAAAAGAAAATGTTTTTATTTTATTTTATTTTGTTGTATATTCTCTTGAATAAAAAGAAAATGTTGGTTTTGTCGTTGTTTTTTAAGTGGAAATTTTATTTATAATGATAACAAATTTTACAAATACTTTAGGCCAAAGCGTCTGACAAAATTTGTGATGCAAGTCCTTTCCCAACTACAAATCCTATCTTCTGAATAAAAACTTCGTAAAACCAATTGTCTTTAGGTTGTAGTCCATAACTTTTCGCAATCACTTAAGGAGTCGAACCGATTGTTGTGCGGGAACCCAAATTGTCGGGAACCTGAACGTAATGAAACAATCTTTAGTTAACTCTAAAACCTCCTCCCTATCACACACAATAGGAAGATAGCACATGAAATGAGACATGTGCTTTGTTTGAACACTCTTCGTGGTATGTCGCATTGAAAACTTAATTTTTTTCTAGATGGGTTTTTAAACTTCAGATTTCAAGATGAAGATTGTGGCTTTGTAATGAGGTAGAACATATGAAAGAATGTTTCACAAGGTAGTTAGACCAAAACGTATATTCTGAATTGATGGCGCAAACTTCAATAGTGGAAGATGTTTGGAGGTTTTAGAGTTGTGCACGAAACTGTATTTGAACATAATAAGTTCAGTTAGATTTGCTTTTGTGAGTTTTTGATTTGTTTTATTTTTATAGGGTTTTTTTTTTTTTTGTTTTTGTTGTGGATAATCTACGAAAAAATGAAAATGACAATGTTTTTTTTTTTTTTTTTTTTTTTTTTTTTTTTTTTTTTTTTTTTTAAGCTTTTTTGTAGTATATACTCTTCGAATAAAAGAAACTGTTGTTGTTCTAATTGTTATTTTTTTTATTTTTATTTATAGTATATAATCTTCAAATAAAAGAAAATGATTTTATTTTATTTTATTTTTGTTGTATATTCTC